>NC_056431.1:17201162-17256162 GCF_018296145.1 Oncorhynchus tshawytscha | reverse complement strand
CAGAAAGACAACTATCTCTGCAGCACTCCACCAATCAGGCCTTTATGGTAGAGTGACCAGACGGAAGCCACTCCTCACTAAAAGTCACATGACAGCCCGCTTGGAATTTGCCAAAGGCACCTAAAGACTCTCAGGCCATGAGAAACAAGATTCTCTGGTCTGATGAAACCAAGATTGAACTCTTTGGCCTGAATGCCACATGTCACGTCTGGAGGAAACCTGGCACCATCCCTACGGCGAAGCATGGTGGTGGCAGCATCCCTACGGCGAAGCATGGTGGTGACACCATCCCTACGGCGAAGCATGGTGGTGGCAACATCATGCTGTGCTGTTTTCCAGCGTCAGGAACTGGGAGACTAGTTAGGATCGAGGCAAAGAGGAACGGAGCAACGTATAGAGAGATCCTTGGTGAAAACCTGCTCCAGAGCGCTCAGGACCTCAGACTGGGGCGAAGGTTCACCTTCCAATAGGACAACGACACTAAGCACACAGAAAGGATAACGCAGGAGTGGCTTCGGGACAATCCTCTGAACATCATTGAGTGGACCAGCCAGAGCCCGGACTTGAACACAATCAAACATCTCTGGGGAGACCTGAAAATAGCTGTGCAGCAACGCTCCCCATCCAACCTGACAGAGCTTGAGAGGATCTGCAGAAAAGAATGGGAGAAACTCCCCAAATACAGGTGTGTCAAGCTTGCAGCATCATACCCAAGAAGACTCGATGCTGTAATCCCTGCCAAAGGTGCTTCAACAAAGTACTGAGTAAAGGGTCTGAATACTTATTAAATGTCTAAAAACATGTTTTTTCTTTGTCATTATGGGGTATCGTGTGTAGATTGATGAGGAAAAAAACAGATTATATACATTTTTGAATATCGCTGTAATGTTGCAAAATGTGGAAAAAGTCAAGGGGTCTGAATACTTTCTGAAGGCACTGTAACAGACAGACAGACAGACAGTAACAACACATAATAGACAGTGGGTGCTGCCCTCTGTCTGTCTGTCTGTCTGTCTGTCTGTCTGTCTGTCTGTCTGTCTGTCTGTCTGTCTGTCTGTCTGTCTGTCTGTCTGTCTGTCTGTCTGTCTGTCTGCCTGTCTCTACCTATGTTATGGACTTTATGTCCCACATAGAACCTCCACCGATGCCTCACCTTGTAGCAGTGACGTTCCAGGCACGGTGGCTTCGGGAATGTTATCCCGGCTGTAAATGGAATGGAGGAATTCTGGGGTGCAGTCATTCTCATCTGTGATGTGAACCACCACCTATAGGGAAGGACAGAGGAGAAAGGGTTAACTTGGATCGGCGATCGGGGGGAGTCTGTGGAAGTTCTTCTTAGTGTGAAGCTTTCAGATGACAGTCATTTACACAATACTGTATGTGTATGTGAGTGTAAGTGTGTATGTGTGTTTCCTCGGGCGTGCTGGCTGGGTTAATATAAATGAGTGCGTGGGAGAGCGAGAACCCAGTGGTAGTCAGGCACAGCTGCAGCCCATCCCTCTGAGCCGCTCCCCGGCCAAGCGGAACACAACATCACACACACGCGCACGCACCTATACACACACACTCACTCTTACAGATGCATGCACACACATTTACACTGAATCTCTGTGCACACACACATCATTTTTTTATAGCTGTAAATATGACAGTCCTGAGGCGTAAGGAAGAGAGAGAGAGATCATTAATGGGGAAGAGAAAGAGAGAAAGGAAGATAGCGACAAAGGGAAAGAAAGAGGGGGTTGCAGAAAGAGGAAAAGATAGATCATGATAGTGCAGGATGGTGGTAGAGTTTGAGTTAGAGAGATAGATAGGGAAAGAGAGTGAGAGAGGTAAAGAGAGGCGGGGTAGTCCAGAGGTTCCCTGAGCAGTGTTAGTCATGCTGGATCCTCCCCCTCCAGTCTCCCACATGGGGGTGTTATCTCTGGGGACCAGCCGTGCCAGGGGGGAGACTGCTGCTCCCCAGGGGAGAGAGGGGGAGATAGGTGGGCACACAGAGCAGCCATGACAGAGAGGGGGCTGGAGAAGCCAGCGTGGGCCCCAGCATAGAACCATGACACACTCAACACACTCACATCAACTCCCACACTGTCAGTCTGAATTGAAGGAACTAACACAAACTTCATTGGAACTTTGAGAAAATGCAGAAACTCCAACACCATATTTGTCAAACCTTCAAAATCTGAAACAAATTGAAGTGCTTTTTTGTACTTATTTTTGTGATATCCAATTGGTAGTTACAGTCTTGTCCCGTCGCTGCAACTCCCGTACGGTCTCGTGAGAGTCGAAGGTCGAGAGCCATGCGTCCTCCGAAACACAACCCTGGCCAAGCCGCACTGCTTCTTGACACACTGCTTAACCCGGGAAGCCAGCCGCACCAATGTGTCAGAGGAAACACCATCCAGCTGATGACCGAAGTCAGCTTGCAGGTGCCGGGCTCGCCACAAGGAGTCACTAGAGCGTGATGGGACAAGGAAATCCCGGGAGGCCAAACCCCCCTAACCCGGATGACTCTGGGCCAATTGTGCACTACCTCATGGTTCTCCTAATCACGGCTGGCTGTGATACAGCCTGGGATCAAACCAGGGTCTGTATTTTTATTTTTATTGAACCTTTATTTAACAAGGCAAGTCAGTTAAGAAAAAAGTATTATTATACAATGACGACCTACCCCGACCAAACCCTCCTCTAACCCGGACGATGCTGGCTATGGTACTCCCGATTACAGCCGGTTGTGATACAGCCCGGGATCAAACCAGGGTCTGTAGTGATGCCTCTAGCACTGAGATGCAGTGCCTTAGACCGCTGCGCCACTCGGGAGGCCACAAATTGAAATCCAAACTTGATGTCAATGTGAGACTAAATGAAAATTAAACTTTTGTGGAAGTTAGGATTCACCCCAAAGAGAACAATAACTCCAAACTCCAAACAATAAGGTTATGACACAACATGTCTGACTCTTCCCCTAGTGCATCAATTCAATTAGACTGATTTAAAACAGAGAGCTGTCCATTCTAGCCTCTATTTCTACATTCTAACCTGTGGGTAACACTATGAAGCCCTCCCTCTCTCCACTCCTCCAAACCTGGCAGACTGGATCCCCCTCTCACTCATACCTAATCCCCAGCACTCCCTGGGCATCCCAATCCCTGTTAGAAAAACACCCTGTCTGTTATGACCCTCTTGGAGAGCCGCCACACACTGTGCTAATGACCAACAGGAGCCTGGTCTGATACGGCTGCCGTACTGTGTGTGTGTTTGTGTGTGTGTGTGTGTGTGTGTGTGTGTGTGTGTGTGTGTGTGTGTGCTTGCGTGCACGTGTGTGTGTGTGTGAGTGGCAGAGAGTGAGAGTATTAGTGATAATAAGAGCTAGTACAAGTGCTTAAGGAAGATTAGGAGGAGAAGCTGGGAGCAGAGAGAGATGGGGAGGAGAGAGGGAGAGAGACAGAACTCTATGGGATGCCTGCTCCTCTTCATACCCTTACCCCATGATAGCAGAGAGAGACAGAACTCTATGGGATGCCTGCTCCTCTTCATACCCTTACCCCATGATAGCAGAGAGAGACAGAACTCTATGGGAAGCCTGCTCCTCTTCATACCCTTACCCCATGATAGCAGAGAGAGACAGAACTCTATGGGATGCCTGTTCCTCTTCATACCCTTACCCCATGATAGCAGAGAGAGACAGAACTCTATGGGAAGCCTGTTGCTCTTCATACCCTTACCCCATGATAGCAGAGAGAGACAGAACTCTATGGGATGCCTGCTCCTCTTCATACCCTTACCCCATGATAGCAGAGAGAGACAGAACTCTATGGGAAGCCTGCTCCTCTTCATACCCTTACCCCATGATAGCAGAGAGAGACAGAACTCTATGGGATGCCTGCTCCTCTTCATACCCTTACCCCATGATAGCAGAGAGAGACAGAACTCTATGGGATGCCTGTTCCTCTTCATACCCTTACCCCATGATAGCAGAGAGAGACAGAACTCTATGGGATGCCTGTTCCTCTTCATACCCTTACCCCATGATAGCAGAGAGAGACAGAACTCTATGGGATGCCTGTTCCTCTTCATACCCTTACCCCATGATAGCAGAGAGAGACAGAACTCTATGGGATGCCTGCTCCTCTTCATACCCTTACCCCATGATAGCAGAGAGAGACAGATCTCTATGGGATGCCTGTTCCTCTTCATACCCTTACCCCATGATAGCAGAGAGAGACAGAACTCTATGGGATGCCTGCTCCTCTTCATACCCTTACCCCATGATAGCAGAGAGAGACAGAACTCTATGGGATGCCTGCTCCTCTTCATACCCTTACCCCATGATAGCAGAGAGAGACAGAACTCTATGGTATGCCTGCTCCTCTTCATACCCTTACCCCATGATAGCAGAGAGAGACAGAACTCTATGGGATGCCTGTTCCTCTTCATACCCTTACCCCATGATAGCAGAGAGAGACAGAACTCTATGGGATGCCTGTTCCTCTTCATACCCTTACCCCATGATAGCAGAGAGAGACAGAACTCTATGGGATGCCTGTTCCTCTTCATACCCTTACCCCATGATAGCAGAGAGAGACAGAACTCTATGGGATGCCTGTTCCTCTTCATACCCTTACCCCATGATAGCAGAGAGAGACAGAACTCTATGGGATGCCTGCTCCTCTTCATACCCTTACCCCATGATAGCAGAGAGAGACAGAACTCTATGGGAAGCCTGCTCCTCTTCATACCCTTACCCCATGATAGCAGGGAGAGACAGAGTGAGAGGAAAGACACAGAGAGGGAGAGAGACCAAACGGATGGAGGTCTTCACCACAGATGGTGTGAGTTTTGGACAGAGGAAGGTGACCATGACTGGTGCCCAGATTATTGCCAGATTGTGGAGCCTGTTTATGTTGGTGTGTGTTGTGTCTGTATGTGTGCATTGTTACAGCTGTGTTTAATGTATGTGTGTGTACATGCAAGAGTTTCTGTGTTTATCTACTCGCGTTGTACATGTTTGTTTGTTTGTGTGTGTGGTTTGGTTCCTCTGTGTCCGGCACACGCTGGCCACAGGGTCCTGCCTGGTTGCCAGGCACACGTTGGCCACAGGGTCCTGCCTGTTTTCCAGGCACACGTTGGCCACAGGGTCCTGCCTGGTTGCCAGGCACACGTTGGCCACAGGGTCCTACCTGTTTTCCAGGCACACGTTGGCCACAGGGTCCTGCCTGGTTGCCAGGCACACGTTGGCCACAGGGTCCTGCCTGTTTGCCAGGCACACGTTGGCCACAGGGTCCTGCCTGGTTGCCAGGCACACGTTGGGCACAGTGTCCTGCCTGGTTGCCAGGCACACGTTGACCACAGGGTCCTGCCTGGTTGCACACATTGGCCACCATGTCCTGCCTGGTTGCCAGGCACACGTTGGCCACAGGGTCCTGCCTGGTTGCCAGGCACACGTTGGCCACAGGGTCCTGCCTGGTTGCACACATTGGCCACCATGTCCTGCCTGGTTGCCAGGCACACGTTGGCCACAGTGTTCTGCCTGGTTGCCAGGCACATGCTGGCCACAGGGTCCTGCCTGGTTGCACACATTGGCCAAACTATTTCCAAACTTGCCACTGAGGCCACAGTCCAATCACCTGAACAGAATCACCATGCTACACTGGCTGACTCTCCATACTGTTGTTCTCCATTATGTAACCACGACTGACTCTCCATACTGTTGGTCTACATTATGTGACCACGGCTGACTCTCCTTACTGTTGTTCTCCATTATGTGACCATGGCTGACTCTCCATACTGTTGGTCTACATTATGTGACCACGGCTGACTCTCCATACTGTTGTTCTCCATTATGTGACCACGGCTGACTCTCAATACTGTTGGTCTACATTATGTGACCACGGCTGACTCTCAATACTGTTGGTCTACATTATGTGACCACGGCTGACTCTCCATACTGTTGGTCTACATTATGTGACCACAGCTGACTCTCCATACTGTTGGTCTACATTATGTGACCATGGCTGACTCTCCATACTGTTGTTCTCCATTATGTGACCACGGCTGACTCTCAATACTGTTGGTCTACATTATGTGACCACGGCTGACTCTCCATACTGTTGGTCTACATTATGTGACCATGGCTGACTCTCCATTCTGTTGGTCTACATTATGTGACCATGGCTGACTCTCAATACTGTTGGTCTACATTATGTGACCATGGCTGACTCTCCATACTGTTGGTCTACATTATGTGACCATGGCTGACTCTCCATACTGTTGGTCTACATTATGTGACCACGGCTGACTCTCCATACTGTTGGTCTACATTATGTGACCATGGCTGACTCTCAATACTGTTGGTCTACATTATGTGACCATGGCTGACTCTCCATTCTGTTGGTCTACATTATGTGACCACGGCTGACTCTCCATACTGTTGGTCTACATTATGTGACCATGGCTGACTCTCCATTCTGTTGGTCTACATTATGTGACCATGGCTGACTCTCAATACTGTTGGTCTACATTATGTGACCATGGCTGACTCTCCATACTGTTGGTCTACATTATGTGACCATGGCTGACTCTCCATTCTGTTGGTCTACATTATGTGACCACGGCTGACTCTCCATACTGTTGGTCTACATTATGTGACCATGGCTGACTCTCAATACTGTTGGTCTACATTATGTGACCATGGCTGACTCTCAATACTGTTGGTCTACATTATGTAACCACGACTGGGGAGCAGCATAGTGGGGCAGGTTGGACGTTCTCTATTGCAGCTGACCATGGCTTTAGTTGATGTTATTCCACATGTTTCCTCAACTGGGTCTATTCCTCATCAATACTACTCCAACGGAAAGTACACACACACACACCTTCACAGCCGCATGCATAGCTCCTTTGAGTGAATTAGCCAAGCTGACTGGAGCTGGCCTAAGGGGAACTGGTCGATTAGTGGGGATGCCATTTGTGTGTATACGCCAGCCATCTGGTTAGGAGCAGGTGTGTATAGAGGTGAGTGTGTACTGTATATGTGTGACTGTGTGTGTGTATGCGTGCATGTGTGTATGTGTGTGTATAGTTGCGTGTGTGTACCTCTGCCACACCGCTGAGGCCTGTGTCTGGCTCGGAGGCCCTGACTTGCAGCGTGTGGAGTGTGTGTCCACTCTCAAAGTCCACTGTCCGGGTGAGGCTGACAGCTCCACTCTCCTGGTTGACACTGAACAGGTTGCCAGGGTTCACCAGCAACATGTAGGAGAGAGTCTTCCTCTGGAAGGAGACGGCCCCCACCATCGCCACACTGCCGGGGGAAACAGGAACGGGATGTCATAAGGAGATACAGTGTACCGGAAGTGATGTCATCGGGAGATGCATTAGACAGGATGCGATGTCAAAAGGAGACACATTAGAGAGGATGTTGATGCATGCACGCACGCACACGCGCGCGCGCACACGCACACACACACACACACACACACACACACACACACACACACACACACACACACACACACACACACACACACACACATACACACACACCATGTAGAGGGTGGGCAGGAGATGAAGACATTGTGCTCCAGTCACCAGAGCCCTGAGGAGGCAGGTTCAGACACACACTTTGCCCTTCATGTTAATCCTAAAGTTTATTTTAATAAATATTTGAATTAGCCACACTTTCATATTCTGAGCCTCGGGACAAAATGATGCATCTGCGTCCCTCCTTCACCCCCACCTTCATAACCTCCCTCCCTTCCCTCCGCCCTCCCTACCAACACATGACACATAATGCAGGGGAATCATCCACGTTCACACAATCCTTTGGCTTCCCCTCTAATGAGCAGCAGAGGCGGCACACACACACACACACACAAACACACTCACTCACTCACACACACACACACAAACACACACACACACTCACTCACACAAACACACTCACTCACACACACACACACACATAACAAGCACAATACACGAGCAAAAATACATGTACACACATATGCAGAACACACGCATTCATTGGTTCACTGGTGCTCTTACCCCACCTCCCTTCCCTCATCCTATTCCTAACCCACATCCAGCAGTTATTCCTGTCCAATGTCACCTATAAAACCCTCATTTATTCACCTTTCTCGTAATCTCTAATGACAGCCTATTCCCTATTCCCCATAAAGTGCACTAGGTGGCTCTGGTCAAAAGTAGTCCATAATATGGGTAATTGGCTTTTCCTCACAACAATCTCTTCAAACCCAGGGTGTACTCACGCTTGGCCCACGGGCGTGTTCTCTGGGACAGTCAGGGTGTAGGAGGCGTTGGTGAACTGTGGGGGGCGGAACCCTGCCAGAATAGCCACTGTTGCAGGGGGACCCTTCCTGCCCTGCGTGTCCACCGCCTGCACCCTCAGCATGTACTCCCTGCTGGGGGTCAGGGGTCGGCCGGTGGTCCTGACCTCCCCAGAGCTGCGGTCCACCTCAAACGAATCCTCGCCGCCTAGTTACGGGATATAAACAACACGTATAAACACACAGACAAAAAAGGTTCTTCTAAGTGACTCAAAGGTTTCTTGAAGGGATAGTTGACCCCCAAATCAACGTTGTTCTGTGTTTTCACACCTCAACACACAGCTTGCCCCGGGGCCTTATAGACAATCATGTGAGTGATATCATGTAGCAGAGACAGCTATGCAGAAATGGACATCCCTAAGACATTGCTGATTTCTTGGGCTGGGGGGCTGGTGTGTGTGTTTATTTGTGTATAGAGATGGGGGTAGAGGACCCTTCTGCCAGCTGGGGCTGTGTGTGTGCGGTGTGTGTGTGTCTGTGTGTGCATGTGCTATTGGGTTAACATCCAGCCTCTGATCTTTCTCTGAGGAGAACAGGAAGACAGGGTCATCTTAATCCATGTCCCCTTGGGCAGCAGCATCAACAGAAGAGAAAGAGAGAGAAGAGGAGGAGGAAGAGAGAGAGAGGGAGAAGAGGAGGAGGAAGAGGAGGAGGAGGAAGAGAGAGAGGGAGAAGAGGAGGAAGAGAGAGAGAGAGAAGAGGAGGAAGAGAGAGCGAGAGAGAAGATGAAGAGGAGGAAGAAAGAGAGAGAAAAGAGGAGGAGGAGGAAGAGAAGAGAAGAGGAGGAGGAGGAGGAAGAGAGAGAGAAGAGGAGGCGGAGGAAAAGAGAGGAATAGGAGGAGGAAGAGAGAGAGAAGAGGAGGAGGAGGAAGAGAGAGAGAAGTGGAGGAGGAGGAGGAAGAGAGAGAGAAGAGGAGGAGGAGGAAGAGAGAGAAGAGGAGAAGGAGGAAGAGAGAGAGAGAGAAGCAGAGAAGGAAGAGAGAGAGAGAAGAGGAGGAGGAGGAAGAGAGAGAGAAGAGGAGGAGGAGGAAGAGAGAGAGAGAGAGAGAGAAGCGGAGGAGGAAGTAGCCAGGGACATGAACCTAATCACAGCTGCTGGTAGCCAGGGACATGAAGCTAATCACAGCTGCTGGTAGCCAGGGACATGAAGCTAATCACAGCTGCTGGTAGCCAGGGACATGAAGCTAATCACAGCTGCTGGTAGACAGGGACATGAAGCTAATCACAGCTGCTGGTAGCCAGGGACATGAAGCTAATCACAGCTGCTGGTAGCCAGGGACATGAAGCTAATCACAGCTGCTGGTAGCCAGGGACATGAAGCTAATCACAGCTACTGGTAGCCAGGGACATGAAGCTAATCACAGCTTTTCATTTTAATTTTTAAAGTTTTTTATTTAATTCAATCTACATTGTATATCTATTTATTTTTTTATTTGTTATAATTTATTGTACATTATCGCTGTTTTAGGAAAACCTTAATACCCTAATAATGGAACATTTGCATGTCATCCTTTAATTAAATGCTTTTATCTCATCAGAGTTTAGCTATCTAATCTAATCAAACGTAATGTAAAATGGGCACCATTTAAACGTTGTATCAATTCAATCACAATTTTGCCATACTTCCTCTGTCAAGTATGGTGTTTTTGCTTCATTTCCCCATCGATTGATTAATAAAAAAACAGCCTTACTTGTAGGGAGGCTACCTCACATGATTTTCCATTTCACTAATTGGCCCCCTTGACAAAGAGATCCTGCCCACAAATCTTCACCATCGTCTCAGGAATCCAACCAATCCATCTTCCCACCCCACCCCTCCCCTAACCTCCAACCCATCCATCTTCCCATCCCTCCTCTCCAACCCATCCCTCCCCTCCAACCCATCCCTCCTCTCCAACCCATACACCTTCCCAGCACATCCTATCCCTCCCCTCCAACCCATCTATCTTCCCATCCCTCCTCTCCAACCCATACACCTTCCCATCCCATCCCTCCCCCCTCCAACCCATCCATCTTCCCATCCCATCCCATCCCTCCCCCTCTCCAACCCATCCATCTTCCCATCCCTCCCATCCCATCCCTCCTCCAACCCAACCATCTTCCCATCCCTCCCCATCCCAACCCAACCATCCAACCCATACACCTTCCCATCCCATCCCATCCCATCCCATCCCATCCCATCCCATCCCATCCCATCCCATCCCATCCCATCCCTCCCCCCACCTCCAACCCATCCACCCTCCTATCCCTCCTCTCCAACCCATACACCTTCCCATCCCTCCTCTCCAACCCATCCACCCTCCCATTCCTCCTCTCCAACCCATACACCTTCCCATCCCTCCTCCCCCAACCCATCCACCCTCCCATCCCTCCCCTCCAACCCATCCATCTTCCCATCCCTCCTCTCCAACCCATCCACCCTCCCATCCCTCTCCTCCCTCCAACCCATACACCTTCCCATCCCATCCCATCCCTCCCCTCCAACCCATCCCTCCTCTCTAACCCATACACCTTCCCATCCCATCCCTCCCCTCCAACCCAACCATCTTCCCATCCCTCCTCTCTAACCCATCCCTCCTCTCTAACCCATACACCTTCCCATCCCATCCCTCCCCCATCCAACCCAACCATCTTCCCATCCCTCCCCTCCATCCCATCCCTCCCCCTCCATCCCATCCCTCCCCTCCAACCCAACCATCTTCCCATCCCTCCCCTCCATCCCATCCCTCCCCTCCAACCCAACCATCTTCCCATCCCTCCCCTCCATCCCATCCCTCCTCTTCAACCCACCCATCTTCCCATCCCTCCTCTCCAACCCATACACATTCCCATCCCATCCCTCCTCTCCAACCCATCCCTCCTGTCCAACCCATCGACTATCCCATCCCTCCTCACCCAAAAGATTCCTGATTCCAAATCTAGGAGCCTTGAAAGCCCCAGGGAGTGATTATCCCGCGTTCCACAAGCTCGCTAACACGTGTCCCCTCTCCCTCACCTCTCCCTCCCCAAACGTAATTGAAATTCAACACGACCCCATAAAAGAAAAGCAAATAAACAAAAACAAAATCAATATACAGAGCGGCGGCATAGCCTGTGCCAGATGTTGGTGATAATTACCGCTGTCAGAGCCTTTTTTTGTGTCTGCTTGTTAGCCGCGTTAGCGCTTAGTGGCAGAGGGGATGCTCATGTTAATTTGCTATTGTATCTCTTGCGCTTGACGGAATTTATTGATTTTAGGAGTTGTTTTTTCCCCTGACAACACACAAACAGATGGACACACCATTTCCAGCCCTTCTAGATGGTAGTCACCAGATCGACATTTCACTCACCGTCCAGTAGCAGAAAGTGGGCGTTTCCTATTGTGCCATCTCGTTGGCGGGCGGTGAGGCGGTAGACCACAGAGCCTGGTGTGGCGTCAGGTCCCACTGCGCCCAGGTAGGGCTGGGGGAACATGCCCCACTGCAGGTCTGCCAGGGTGGGCACACTCAGGCTCAGCCTGCAGAGGTACCACTCATCACCTACAGACACAGAAAAGATAAGAGGTTAAGGGTCAGGGTCAAAGGTCAGAGATAACAGTTGGTACAGACATGGGGACATGGAATCACTACTAAGAGGTTGTCTGTGTGAAATGTAGGCATATGAGCTAAATGCATTCTGGGAAAGTGGAGGACTAGTGTCTAGTGAACTAGTGTCTAGTGAACTAGTGAATCCCCCAATCCTTTGATGGTGATGTCATTGGGTCTGAGTCACAGTGTCTGGGGCCACTTCCCACTATTGGGCTTTGACTTTTCCAAACACATCCATCCATCTCTCTCTTTCAAATGGTTTGCGATCCCTGGCACAATCTCCTTAATCGTATTTGCCTCTCAAAATCAATTTCTCAACAATCCACTGGTAACCCCCACCCTCTCTACAAACCCATCACCCTCTCTTTCTATCGCTCTTCACACGAGCATGTTTCCCACAAAACACACTGTCTGATAGCACACAGAGAGAGAGAGAGAGAGAGAGAGAGAAAAGGGGAGAAAGAGAAAGGAAAGAGGTGGGGGGGGGGAGGGAAAGTAAGCGCGTGCTCTCAGAAGTCCTTCAGAAGATCAGAAAAGATTCAGAGAAGGGGACTCCAGGCAAACAGACATATCTGCCACTGCGTGTTGTTGCTGCTTGTCGTCTGGTTTTGGGAGAGTTTGTTTTGTCGGCAGACTTGTGCTTCGTGTTGTTTGCAATGTCTGGCGCGAAGGAGAGACAACAGCAAATAAGAGGGAGTTTCACATCTGAGGGACGCAGGGAAGCAGCGGGGAAAAGAGAGGGAGAAGAAAAGAGGAAGACGCACCGCTCTCTCCCTCCTTCCTGCTTTTCATTTGTGGGCCGTTAGAAGCCTGATAGAGAGAGGGAGTGGGGAAGAGGAAGAGAGAGGAGAGGAAGACACGGGGGAGGATGGGTGCGTTCTTGACAGATCTCTAGATTCTTGTATTGCTATCTTGTAATTCAGCGGATGGATGTGGTTGTTTTGTTTGGCGCTTATACACCGATTGGCTATGTGTGAATGTATGAGTTCCTCCACAGACCTCCTTGGTCCAAACGACTGAGCACACACTAAGTACATGCCAAACACACGCATGTATACATAAATGCATACAAATGGCTGACTTAGGGTTGGCTCAGTGGGCTTTAACCATTAAACTGTGCCTGGGGGTCAAAAAGCAAGGGGTGAGGAGAGGTATAGGAGAGTTAAACACAAGAGTGTCAGTGTCATGACCTGTACATAAACTGCTCACAGAGGAGAGAAGAATATCTTACAGTACGTACATCCACCACAGGTCTCACTCTCTCACTCTCTCTGCTTCCTCTGTCACCAGGGCCATCCATGCCTCTCTCTCTCTCTCTCACTCTCTCTGCTTCCTCTGTCACTAGGGCCATCCATGCCTCTCTCACTCTCTCTCTCACTCTCTCTGCTTCCTCTGTCACTAGGGCCATCCATGCTTCTCTCACTCCCTCTGCTTCCTCTGTCACTTCCATGCCTCTCTCTCTCTCTCTCACTCTCTGCTTCCTCTGTCACTAGGGCCATCCATGCCTCTCCCCCTCTCTCTCTCTCTGCTTCCTCTGTCACTAGGGCCATCCATGCCTGCTTCCTCTGTCACTAGGGCCATCCATGCTTCTCTCACTCCCTCTGCTTCCTCTGTCACAAGAGCCATCCATGCCTCTCTCTCTCTCTCTCACTCTCTGCTTCCTCTGTCACTAGGGCCATCCATGCCTCTCTCCTCTCTCTCTCACTCTCTGCTTCCTCTGTCACTAGGGCCATCCATGCTTCTCTCACTCCCTCTGCTTCCTCTGTCACAAGGGCCATCCATGCCTCTCCCCTCTCTCTCTCTCTCTGCTTCCTCTGTCACTAGGGCCATCCATGCCTCTCCCCCCTCTCTCTCTCTTCCTCTGTCACCAGGGCCATCCATGCCTCCTTCCTCTGTCACCAGGGCCATCCATGCCTCTCCCCCCTCTCTCTCTCTGCTTCCTCTGTCACCAGGGCCATCCATGCCTCTCCCCCCCTCTCTCTCTCTCTGCTTCCTCTGTGACTAGGGCCATCCATGCCTCTCTCTCTCTCCTTCTCTTCCCTCTTTTCTCCACCAAACTAGCAGAACTAAAAGGCAGCCAACAGATCCACCTCGTCAGTGTTCTGTGAGAGTGGATCAGTCGACAAAGCGGGCAAAGCTCCACACGTGTCTGCTACCGGCTTTCTAATCCACGTAAGATCCGATGGTAACCAGGCGAAATCGCCCCAGATACGATACACATCCACCGTATTAATAGCCCAGGGACCCTCGTCTGAGTCCCCCCAAAGCTGTCTCCTCATTTGAATATCAATTCAGATGATGTCACCGATTGTTATGCAAATCCAGGAATAAAAGGGGAAAATTGTGTTTGTTTTCTTCCCCCTGATTGGATACACAGTGAATTAGAGGTGCAGCCGTGCAAAAGAGGCCAGTATTGACGGAGCGAGAATGAGATTGCATTAAAATGGTCTTTATGTGTCTGACATCAGATGGAGATGACACATTTGAGTGGGGCCCAATTTGTGTCAGTACATTGACAGTGTTGTCCACTAACAGCCTACCGAAATGACATGAGGCTTCAACTGAAGAAGAAGTAATGATGGAATGGGGAAGATTCTTTCAGATCTCCATGAAGAACACACGTAAGGTAGGGGCTAGGAGTTGTCCTTTAACCATTACATTAAATAAAGGGGGTGATAGAGAGAGGGGGCACCCATCCCATTTCCCCAAGCCCCCAGGACCCTCTTGGCTCCTCTTGGCCCCTAGTGATCCCTCTCAGACCTGACAGAGATGGTGTGTGGTATCTGGTGATGTGATGTCGCTAGAACAAAGACCTGTGATGGGACTGGCGGGAGATCAGAGGTATCACTGTTACAGGAGACCACCTGAGGTACCATACAGAGGGTAAGAGTCATGCAGCTGAGCTAGGATTACACACACACTGTTTTTGTACATACACACACAGATTTATACTCCCACAATGCCCCTGGGGAGGTCACATAGGTGTGCGTGTGTGTTTGTGTGAATGATAGCGTGGGATGTGTCGCCTTGGTGACTCACAGAGTGCAGGTGTCCCCATGAGTCCAGTCTCCGTGGGAGCAGGTTAAGTCTTTGTGACATTTGAACACACGCATGCAGGCATCTCACGTAATTGCCTGTCCTTGCTGGCCTGGCAGGGAGTTGACACTGTGTGTGTGTGTGTGTGTGTCAGAATCTAAAAAGAGTATCCCTTTCACGCACGATTAACTACTCAATGATGTGGATCTCACTTTTTGTTTTAATGACATGCATAATTACGTTTCAAATCAATAGCTTTTTTCTCCTCTAAAACCTGTGTGAGAAGGAGATAGTGAGAGAGAGAGAGAGAGTGAGAGAGATAGTAAGTGAGAGATAGTGAGTGAGAGAGAGAGAGAGAGAGAGAGAGAGAGAGAGAGAGAGAGAGAGTGAGAGAGATAGATATAGATAGAGAGGGAGATAGAGGGGGAGGGAGAGAGATAGAGAGAGAAAAGAGAGAGGGACAAAGATAGAGAGAGAGAGATAAAGTACAGGCTCAGTGAGCAAAGTCTTGCTATTGAGTAAGGTAGACACAGGAAAACATGGCTCCTTGTAGAGAAAATGCTGTGCAACCACCGCACCACAGCAGAATCCGAAACAGAGCTGAGACAGAGCTGCATTTCCTGACAAAATGTTACAAATATAAAACAATTAGAGAGTGTAATTTCCCCAAATTTGAAACCCGTATTCAAGGTTTCAAAGACCTCTCTGATGAGGATAGGCTACCCACCCTGTTGGGGGAGGATGCAGAGAACTGTAGGTTGGCAGAAAACTACATTGCTGCCTGCCATAAGATGAGGAACAGTGTCTGACAGACCAACCAACCTGCACATGTCCTCTATGCTTATGCTTATTGTTATTGTTTAATGTATGGTTATTATGACCCTTGGTGATTGCTATCCCCATTGACAATATTGATTATTATTATTAATTATTTTAACATTTCCTTCATAGGAAGCTTTGGCAAGATGTACATTGTTACGTCATGCCAATAAAGCAAATGTAATTTAATTGTTAGAGGGGGAGGGAGAGAGAGCGAGGGAGGGAGAGAGAGTGATAGCGAGAGAAAAGAGATAGATAGAGAGGGAGAGATGCTCAATGTGTGAGAGAAACCACAGAGAAACTTGCAAAATCCTCTATACTTATATTACAGCTGGTTAGGGGATAATTGACTGTGTCAATATTAGACCATCAAAAGAGACTGTCCCCAAATCTTTCAATAGGTGGGGTCTAGTGGCCATTGGGTTGCTACTGAGAACAATATTTTGAGGGAGGAGAGTCATTGAGGGACAAACCCCCTCAGTTCTATGGGCTGGGAACCCTGCTCCCCATCTGCTCCCTGGTAGCCAGCGGACTGAGGCGTTATGCATCCTAATTAATGATCTTATAGACTGGCCCACTTCACCCACACACACACACACACACACACACACACACACACACACACACACACACACACACACACACACACACACACACACACACACACACACACACACACACACAGAGAGGAGAGAGAAGTGAGAAAGAGAGAGAGAAGAGAGAAGGAGAGAGAGAGAGAGAGCGAGAGAGAGAGAGGGAGAGAAGAGAGAGAAGAGAGAAAGAAGAGAGAAGAAGAGGGAGGGAGGGAGGGAGGGAGGGAGGGAGGGGAGGGAGGGAGGGAGGGAGGGAGGGAGGGAGGGAGGGGGAGGGAGGGAGGGAGGGAGGGAGGGAGGGAGGGAGAGAGAGAGAGAACATAGAAAGGGGACATCATTATATTCACTCCCCTCTGTTCATTTAACACAGACAGTCTGACCTCACTGTGGACGTCCCCTGGTATCTCTGGTACCTAAAGTGGACAGAGGAATAGGACAGCCCTACAGTACTACTACCATCACTCCCCTTGTTTCTCAAATCCTCCTCTCATTTCTCCACATTTCACCCTTGGTTGACTTTTACTGCCCAAACCTAATGATATTCCAAACGCTCAACTAGTTTAACGTAGCTAAGCAACCAATCTGATGATGTAAATGCCTGTCAATGCAATACTCCATGAAATACAAGAGACAGACAGCAGGAATAACTTATTCTATTTTCTCCTCTGACAAAGTCACAAACAAACAGGCATTGAGAACATTAGGGAAAAATGAATACATTTCAGCCACAGACAGAACTGTGCAGTGTGTGTGTGTGTGTGTGTGTGTGTGTTTTCTGATAAGCCCTGAGGCTGTGTGTAGATGGAGGCCTCCCCACTACACACTCATCCACACACAGACAATCAAATGCAGAGGAGACATAGCTGCTCATGTATGTCCCTGCATGCCCTGTGGAGTGACAACATTCCATCACATCATCCCACCCTCTCTCTTACTCCTCCTGGACTCTGGTCTCCTAGCACCTCGTGAACACATTAGATCCTAACTAACTACCACAACCAATAACCACCCGTGTCATGCCTGTCTCTTTGGAATGAGATGCCCATAGGGGGCTGCCCTCTCTCTGCCTGACCACAAATGTAGTATTTCACCACTCGAGGACCGTGGACGCCCGTGAGCGAGCGAGCGAGTGAGTCCTCACAGTCGACACAACATGGAAACTGAATTAGAGCCATTCTGAGGTCGGGTGTGCATGGGGAATGGAGGGGAATGGAGGGGAATGGAGGGTTAGGGGAGGAACAGAGGGTATTATGGGGGTTTAGTAAGCTCCCAGCTACACTAATAGTGTTCTCCACTCCACCCAGACCACCTCCAAAATACACTCACCTTACTGTGAGGTGAATGCAGAGTGTGTGTGTGACCTCTCAAGGTGAGTTATCAACAACAAGAGCCTCAGGCTGCTTCTACACGGGGTGTGTATCTGTCAGAGGAGGCTCGTGGGAGGCGCTATAGGAGGACGGGCTCATTGTAAACAAGACGCCTCTACACCAACTGTTTACATCAACTAACCATCTCTATCTCTTATTTCCCCACAGGTAGATAGGGTATATTGTCCTTTCTCATATCCAGCATTCATTAGCAAGTAGGGAAACGTATAGTCTCACAAGGGGTTATTTACTTCAGCACCCTCACTGTGCTCGTAGTCTTCCTGGTAAGCACTGCTCATCCTCACTGTGCTCGTAGTCTTCCTGGTAAGCACTGCTCATCCTCACTGTGCTCGTAGTCTTCCTGGTAAGCACTGCTCATCCTCACTGTGCTCGTAGTCTTCCTGGTAAGCACTGCTCATCCTCACTGTGCTCATAGTCTTCCTGGTAAGCACTGCTCATCCTCACTGTGCTCATAGTCTTCCTGGTAAGCACTGCTCATCCTCACTGTGCTCATAGTCTTCCTGGTAAGCACTGCTCATCCTCACTGTGCTCGTAGTCTTCCTGGTAAGCACTGCTCATCCTCACTGTGCTCATAGTCTTCCTGGTAAGCACTGCTCATCCTCACTGTGCTCATAGTCTTCCTGGTAAGCACTGCTCATCCTCACTGTGCTCATAGTCTTCCTGGTAAGCACTGCTCATCCTCACTGTGCTCGTAGTCTTCCTGGTAAGCACTGCTCATCCTCACTTCGGAGTATAGATTACTTCCCCCACCAAGGACACTGGGATCGTCTGAACTCTCCCAACTCAATATGCAGCTGCCGCCGGCGCGATAGAAGACAGAATCTGGGTGGATAAACCGGATCCAGGGGGTTGATTTTCCCAATAACTCCTAAGAATGGAATCAATCGCTCCAGAGGAGTGGAGAGGCTGGATCCAAAGACAGAGTGAAAACCAAAGCTCTCTGTCTTTGACGGCAGACTGAAAAACAGTTGGATTTATTTATCTGATCCCCAATCTCGATGCTGTATGAGACGGGGTCTGCGAGGGAGGATTGGAGAAGGCCATCATAGGAAATTGGGTCAGAAGCCAAAGCCTGTCTGTGGAGCAGTGGTATGATGATACACACACTCACAAACAGTATACATTCACATTAAGTCCCTGCCAGTGTAAGGGCAGTGACTACAGTTATTAAATGTCCTTGGGGAACCTTTCAATGCTGTCAGACTTCAGGTCATGAGGATTTTACAGTCGAATTCATTCTCCTTTAGTTTGTGTGGTTGAGTGTATGAGGTACATCTGCTGTAATCTCAACTGCCATGAGAGAAGTTTGTGATGGTGAGACTACTTCTGCAAGAGTTACGCCCAAAGATAAAATGAGTGAAATAAGGAGAGAACATGAAAGAGTGGATAAAGCCACACAAGGCTCAGTATTCCAAACTGTATTTTATAAAACGTATTTCAATGTCACCTCAGAGAGAGAGAGTAGATCTAAGGGAGAGAGAGAGACAGAGAGAGTGAGAGAGAGAGAGCGAGAGAGAGTGGGAGAGAGAGAAAGAGAGAGAGAGACAGTGAGAGAGAGAGAGAGAGAGAGAGAGATAAAGAGAAACAGAGGTCAAGAAAGAGAGAAAACGACAGAGGGGTAGCTCTCAGAAGGTTTTCACTCATCTAACACTCATTCTTTCTTTTCTGCCTTAAATCTCTCTCGACCCTTACCACCATACCTCAATAATTCAACTTTTACATCGACTGAAACAGACCCTTGAATTGAGAAAAACCGACAGACTCTCACAAGCTGTGGAAGAAAATACATTGTGATCTAAAACATGAAAACTGTCATTTAAATTATGAATATCTGAGGACTTTTGTCAGACATTAAAAAATAAAACAGTAAAATTTTTGTGGCAACTCATTCGTTATTGATGTGTTATGTCAAGATATTTCTCTGTAGAAACTGACAATTATGGAAGTGTGATTAGGGAGGAGAGGCAAGGTGTGTGTGTGTGTGTGTGTGTGTCTGCTTGTCGAGGGATTATGTTGGATTTAATAGAATCAGCCATATAACTTTACAGTTTTTTTCGATTGCTAAACGACAGTGGACACAACTGGAGTCACATGTGCAAAACTCTAACTACAGTCTGCACAGCAGCAGTTCATGTGGACCAAACTCTAGTTCGTTTTTCATTGCTTGAACACAGTTTTCAAAACTCTACACACTTATCCCATGACTTTAACCACAACCTGCACAACACTGTGGATTTACAGCACTTTGTTCAAATGCTAACACACTGCTGTCAAAACTGTGAACCACACATTCAAAACGGAATAGATTTCAGCCTTGTGCCTTTCAAACACTGCCGATTGCAATTTCAGCTGAAAGGCTAAGCAGGTGTCTTGTTTTAGACTTGTTAGTGAACACACACACATATTACAGTATATATAGGTAGAGCTCAGAAAGACTCATTTTGGAAATGGAACAAGGAAGATGGGTTCGTGGAGGGAGAAGGGTGGCAGGGAGAGGGCGGATGCGTGGAGGAAGACAAAGAAGACAAAGAGCTGTTATTTCAGATGAAATAAGGGCTACACTTATAGACCATGTCGTGAACCATGGTCTCTCATTGAGAGAGGCAGGGTTGAGGGTGCAACCCAATCTGCAAAGATCCACAGTGGCATCTGTAATGCGAATTTTCCATCATGCAAACAGGTGAGAGTTACATCCTTACAGTAAATGAAAACATTACAGGAATCTATTTTGTATTGCAATTATAGAATATTTACACAGATATATATTACAGTAAGTTTGACTGTAAAATATATTTTTACAACAGGACCCAAAGGCTGCCCCCAACAGGGGGAAGAGGAAAAATATTTTCAGATGCGCAGGAAAATGCTTTTGTTGACATGGTTGTTGTCAACAATGCAATAAAACTGCGGGAGATTCAAGATAGAGTGCTGGCTGATAATGATATATTTGAAAATGTTAATTCTGTCAGCACAACAACTATTGCTCGAGTCCTAAAGAAACACCAAGTTACAATGAAACAGTTATACACTGTACCGTTCGAGAGAAACAGTGAACGGGTAAAAGAGCAAAGATACCAATATGTCCATGTAAGACGTCTGAGGTTACGTACACAGCTATACAAAATATTTACAGTAAAAAAAACACTAGCATTTCTACAGTAAAACTGTGCACTGACTGTTTTTCAGAGAGTAATGGAGGTGGAAGCACTGGAAAGACCACATTCATTTGTATTTATCGATGAAGCTGGATTTAACCTTGCCAAAACACGGCGCAGAGGAAGGAATGTTATAGGTCAAAGGGCCACTGTGGAGGTTCCAGGCCAAAGGGGGAAATATCACCATGTGTGCTGCAATGGCCAATGATGGTTTGCTTCTCAACACACCACTCATTGGCCCATACAACACAGAAAAGCTTATAGCTTTCCTAGAACAGCTCTATGCTCAGCTAGTGCCAGCAGAACAGGGGGAGCCAGTAAGAAACCCCCAAGTTTTGTCATAGTTTGTGATAACGTTGCTTTTCACCACTCTGCAGCTGTCACAGATTGGTTTGCAGCACATCACAGATTTATGGTTTTGTACCTGCCTGCATATTCACCCTTCCTCAACCCAATAGAGGAGTTTTTCTCTGCCTGGAGGTGGAAAGTGTTTGGTCACCACCCACATGACCAAATGTCTCTTTTGGAAGCCATGCGTGCCGGATGTGAGGACACGAGTCCAGAGGACTGCCAGGGATGGATAAGGCACTCCAGAAGGTTCTTCCCCAGGTGCATGGCAAGAGAAAACATTAGATGTGATGTTGAAGAAAACCTGTGGCCTGATGCTAGAGAGAGGCAGGATTAGCCCCTCAATTATTTGTTTGAATTACAGTATGTACTTTTAGTTTCTACCTTTTTTTTCTCATTACTGTAATTCCGTAAATTACTACAGACTATTGCAGCAAACTGCTAATTTTCATTTACCTTAAAGAATTGTTATGTTCTAAAAATGTTAATAAATCATGTGAAAGAATGTCACTCTTTTCTTTGAAGAAAATATTACTTTGTATGAAGTCACTGAAATTGTTCAAACTGTAAAGATGAAAAGTTTGTATTTTCTGTATTGGTGTTTGATGCTAGTGTTTTTACTCTCAGTGTGTTCTGAGTGACAGTGTGTGTTATCTCAGTGAGGGTTGTGCATAGTGTTTGGCTGCACTGAGCGTGTTTTGAGCCATGTGTTAAGAGTTGTGTTGCTTGGAATGAGTTTTGCAGGTGATGTGAACTGTTTAGCTCAGGTGACTGTTGGTAGTGCAGACTGTAGTTAGAGTTTTGCACATGTGACTCCAGTTGTGCCCACTGTCGTTTAGCAATCGAAAAAAACTGTAAATGAGCAACACAGTCACATTTCATGTAGGCATTTACAGGTCCAATTTCAGTTGATTATCTCACTGTGTCAATGTCAAGGTCAGCAGGAGGGTGTGAACAGCTGAACCCAGACCTGCCTACAGGATTTGGATCTGCCAGAGCTGCCAACAGTGCCTGTCTTCAATCACCTGACATCTACGGCAACCATGGGTGACAGACAGACCGGTACACATACAGTGCTGTACATACACACGATCACAAAGAGGTGCTATTGTAAACAAACACACACACACTTACACGTATGTAGCGCTGATGATCAAACACAAGCACCTCAGGTGACATGGGGTTGAAAAAAACACATCACATCACGTGTGTGTGTGTGTATGTGTGTGTGTGTCTGTGAGTGTGTGGGGGGTGATAATAGTTCTGGTCAGGCACTGGCGGACAGGGACAGATAGGGGAGGCAAACTCCCTGACCCTGAACATCTCATAGACTGCAAGAACACCACACTAAACAGCTAACGACGTGTGTGTGCCTGCTGCCTTGAATTGTGTGTGCCTCGCCCTGGTTGTCTGCTCTGTATGTGCGTGTCTGATTTCTTCGCTTTCTGATGAGACACCCTCTACTGGAGCTCTGTGGTGTGTGTGTGTGTGTGTGTGTGTAAACTCTGATCCCTTATCAGCAACTATCATATGGCTCAACAAAGAAAAACAACAAAGGAGGAAAAGCTCTACTGAACCTGGCTGTGTGTTATTGTGTGTTATTGTGTGTTATTGTGTGTGTGGCTGTGTGTTATTGTGTGTTATTGTGTGTTATTGTGTGTGTGGCTGTGTGTTATTGTGTGTGTGGCTGTGTGTTATTGTGTGTGTGGCTGTGTGTTATTGTGTGTGTGGCTGTGTGTTATTGTGTGTGTGTGGCTGTGTGTTATTGTGTGTGTGGCTGTATGTTATTGTGTGTTATGTGTGTTATTGTGTGTGTGGCTGTGTGTTATTGTGTGTGTGGCTGTGTGTTATTGTGTGTGTGGCTGTGTGTTATTGTGTGTGTGGCTGTGTGTTATTGTGTGTGTGGCTGTGTGTTATTGTGTGTGTGGCTGTGTGTTATTGTGTGTGTGGCTGTGTGTTATTGTGTGTGTGGCTGTGTGTTATTGTGTGTGTGGCTGTATGTTATTGTGTGTGTGGCTGTATGTTGTGTGTGTGTGTGGCTGTGTGTTATTGTGTGTGTGGCTGTATGTTATTGTGTGTGTGGCTGTGTGTTATTGTGTGTGTGGCTGTGTGTTATTGTGTGTGTGTGCTGTGTGTTATTGTGTGTGTGGCTGTGTGTTATGTGTGTGTGTGTTATTGTGTGTGTGGCTGTGTGTTATTGTGTGTGTGTGTGTGTGTGCTGTGTGTTATTGTGTGTGTGGCTGTGTGTTATTGTGTGTGTGGCTGTGTGTTATGTGTGTGTGGCTGTGTGTTATGTGTGTTATGTGTGTGTGGCTGTGTGTTATTGTGTGTGTGGCTGTGTGTTGGTTGTGTGTGTGTGGCTGTGTGTGTTATTGTGTGTGTGGCTGTGTGTGTGTGTGTGTGTGTTATTGTGTGTGTGGCTGTGTGTTGTTGTGTGTGTGGCTGTGTGTTATTGTGTGTGGCTGTGTGTTATTGTGTGTGGCTGTGTGTTATTGTGTGTGTGTGTGTGTTATTGTGTGTGTGTGTGTGTTATTGTGTGTGGCTGTGTGTGTGTGCTGTGTGTGTGTGTGTGGTGTGTGTGTGTGTTGTGTGTGTGGCTGTGTGTTATTGTGTGTGTGGCTGTGTGTTATTGTGTGTGTGGCTGTGTGTTGTGTGTGTGTGTGCTGTGTGTGTGTGTGTGTGGCTGTGTGTTATTGTGTGTGTGGCTGTGTGTTGTTGTGTGTGTGGCTGTGTGTTATTGTGTGTGTGGCTGTGTGTTATTGTGTGTGTGTGTTATTGTGTGTGTGTGTGTGTGTGTGGGCTGTGTGTTATGTGTGTGTGTGTTATGTGTGTGTGTGTGGCTGTGTGGTGTGTGTGTGTGTGGCTGTGTGTTATTGTGTGTGTTATGTGTGTGTGTGGCTGTGTGTTATTGTGTGTGTGGCTGTGTGTGTGTGTGTGTATTGTGTGTGTGGCTGTGTGTTATTGTGTGTGTGGCTGTGTGTTATTGTGTGTGTGGCTGTATGTTATTGTGTGTGTGGCTGTGTGTTATTGTGTGTGTGGCTGTTTGTTATTGTGTGTTGTTATTGTGTGTGGCTGTGTGTGTGTGTGTGTGTTATGTGTGTGTGTGGCTGTGTGTTATGTGTGTTGTGTGTGTGTGTGTGTGCTGTGTGTTGTGTGTGTGTGTGGCTGTGTGTTATTGTGTGTGTGGCTGTGTGTTTGTGTGTGTGGTGGCTGTGTGTTATTGTGTGTGTGGCTGTGTGTTATGTGTGTGTGGCATGTGTGTGTGTGGCTGTGTGTTATTGTGTGTGTGTGCTGTGTGTTGTGTGTGTGTGTGTGCTGTGTGTTATTGTGTGTGTGGCTGTGTGTTATTGTGTGTGTGGCTGTGTGTTGTGTGTGTGTGTGTTATGTGTGTGTGTGTGTGTGTGTGGCTGTGTGTTATTGTGTGTGTGGCTGTGTGTTATTGTGTGTGTGGCTGTGTGTTATTGTGTGTGTGGCTGTGTGTTATTGTGTGTGTGGCTGTGTGTTGTGTGTGTGTGTGTGGCTGTGTGTTGTGTGTGTGTGTGGCTGTGTGTTATTGTGTGTGTGGCTGTGTGTGTTGTGTGTGTGTGTGTGTGTGTGTGTGTGTTATTGTGTGTGTGGCTGTGTGTTATTGTGTGTGTGGCTGTGTGTTATTGTGTGTGTGTGCTGTGTGTTATTGTGTGTGTGGCTGTGTGTTATTGTGTGTGTGGCTGTGTGTTATGTGTGTGTGTGTGTGTGTGTTATTGTGTGTGTGGCTGTGTGTTATTGTGTGTGTGGCTGTGTGTTATGTGTGTGTGTGGCTGTGTGTGGCTGTGTGTTATTGTGTGTGTTATTGTGTGTGTGGCTGTGTGTTATTGTGTGTGTGGCTATATGTTATTGTGTGTGTGGCTGTATGTTATGTGTGTGGCTGTGTGTTATTGTGTGTGTGGCTGTGTGTTATGTGTGTGTGGCTGTGTGTGTGTGTGTGTGTGTGTTGTGTGTGTGTGTGTGTGTGTGTGTGGCTGTGTGTGTGTGTGTGTGTGTGTGTGTGTGTGTGTGCTGTATGTTATTGTGTGTGTGGCTGTGTGTTATTGTGTGTGTGGCTGTGTGTTATTGTGTGTGTGGCTGTGTGTTATTGTGTGTGTGGCTGTGTGTGTGTGTGTGTGTGTGTGTGTGTTGTGTGTGTGTGTGTGCTATATGTTATTGTGTGTGTGGCTGTATGTTATTGTGTGTGTGGCTGTGTGTTATGTGTGTTATTGTGTGTGTGGCTGTGTGTTATGTGTGTGTGTGGTGTGTGTTGTGTGTGTGTGTGTGTGTTATGTGTGTGTGGCTGTGTGTGTGTGTGTGCTGTGTGTTATGTGTGTGTGGCTGTATGTTATTGTGTGTGTGTGCTGTGTGTGTTATGTGTGTGTGTGTTGTGTGTTATTGTGTGTGTGGCTGTGTGTTATGTGTGTGGCTGTGTGTTATTGTGTGTGTGGCTGTGTGTTATTGTGTGTGGCTGTGTGTGTGTGTGGCTGTGTGTTATGTGTGTGTGTGTGCTGTGTGTTATTGTGTGTGGCTGTGTGTTATGTGTGTGGCTGTGTGTGTGTGCTGTGTGTTATGTGTGTGTGTGTGTGTTATTGTGTGTGTGCTGTGTGTTGTGTGTGTGTGTGTGTGTTATTGTGTGTGGCTGTGTGTGTTGTGTGTGTGTTATTGTGTGTGTGTGTGTGTGTGTGTGTTGTGTGTTATTGTGTGTGTGGCTGTGTGTTATTGTGTGTGTGGCTGTATGTTATTGTGTGTGTGGCTGTTTGTTATTGTGTGTTATTGTGTGTGTGGCTGTGTGTTATTGTGTGTGTGGCTGTATGTTATTGTGTGTGTGGCTGTGTGTTATTGTGTGTTATTGTGTGTGTGTGGCTGTGTGTTATTGTGTGTGTGGCTGTATGTTATTGTGTGTGTGGCTGTGTGTCATTGTGTGTGTGGTTGTGTGTTATTGTGTGCGTGGCTGTGTGTTATTGTGTGTCATTGTGTGTGTGGCTGTGTGTTATTGTGTGTGTGGCTGTGTGTTATTGTGTGTGTGGCTGTGTGTTATTGTGCGTGTGGCTGTGTGTTATTGTGTGTGTGGCTGTGTGTTGTTGTGTGTGTGGCTGTGTGTTATTGTGTGTGTGGCTGTGTGTTATTGTGTGCGTGGCTGCGTATTGTGTGTGTGTGTGGCTGTGTGTTATTGTGTGTGTGGCTGTGTGTTATTGTGTGTTATTGTGTGTGTGGCTGTGTGTTATTGTGTATGTGGCTGTGTGTTATTGTGTGTTATGTGTGTGTGTGGCTGTGTGTTATTGTGTGTGTGGCTGTGTGTTATTGTGTGTGTGGCTGTGTGTTATTGTGTGTGTTGCTGTGTGTTATTGTGTGTTATTGTGTGTGTGGCTGTGTGTTATTGTGTGTTATTGTGTGTGTGGCTGTGTGTTATTGTGTGTGTGGCTGTGTGTTATTGTGTGTGTGGGTGTGTATGTTTGTGTGTGTGATGTGTGCCCATGCTTCTGTGTGACGGTTTGTGTGTACACACCCGAGCCAGGGAGAGGATTGAGGGAACTGGGGCGCACCAATGCCAAGGTTCCAACTATTTGCCATTCAGGTGAAATAGCCTGATTTTCCACCCCAGTGATTCCATATGGGAGTTGTGGGATCCTATCCCTGAGACCAATGCTGGCCTGCTGAGCTAGCCCACACAAACAGGGGCTTCCCACAGACACACACAGGGGCATGTGAAAGCCCATCTTTTCAAGCATGGGGTCATGATAAACATAAAGGGTTTTCTGTGTTGGTGCAACATGGTTGACGGGAGACGGGAGACGAGACCTGGGGTGTAAATTATAGGTTGGCTTGGTACCCACATATGACCCAATTACCATTTCACACAGAAGCTGTGATACACAGATCCAACACACAGACACACACTCGAACACAAACACACATACACGCAAACACAGAACACAAGAAAACCCTCACCCATGCCCCCAAAGAGCAGTGACAAGGCCTAGTGATCAAAGGAGCAGATTTGCTCCATTGTTTGCATAAATAGTCAGCAGAAGCTGTTTAGAGAGAGTGCTAAGCCCACCAAAGAGCTTTTCAATACCACACTGGACCCTACTTATGGAAAGGAACACACAACAATAGGGCAGATATTCAACCAATCTGGTTCAAACTTCTAAAGCCGGCGAAGCTGCCACTTTGGCTTCCTCAGGGTTTTGCCTAAACATTGCTTAGGCAAGGTGGGCTGCAGGCTTACTCTGTTGTTAGTTGGCTTACAAACTTTGGGTTTGGTTCAGTTGGACTCAGTTTGAAGAGGATATGCTAGTGTCTGCTTCCGTGGGTTGTTGCTTGGTGACACTCCGCTCGAGAAAAGAATACTAGGGGAAACCCTTAAAGGGAGAGACAGAAAGGCCCCTACTTGTTTTAGAATGAGTTTGTCTTTTTCCTTGTTTTGCTCGTTGTTCCATCGCTTTTTCCGGCCCTCATTCTGACGTCTTTCCATTTGTCATTCTGTCATTCTGTCATTCTCACTCAGACTCTTTAACTCTGCCACTCTCTCTCAACCTCCCTCTGACTGCATTTTTCTCTATTTTCTTCCTTTCTCTTTATTCTCCTCACTCACTTCCTTAAAGGATTAGACCAGGGTCTTGAGTATCTTCAGCAGGGAGTTTTAGCCAATGACAGACCAAATTACTTCTCACACAGATTCCGCAAAATAAAGAGCAACCACTTCCAGCAACCAGATATACAACTAACGTGGACCTGGAAAACCATCCAGGTAATTGATCTATGTGACTAAGGAGCAGCACATATTACAGTGTTAGCATCAGTACAGTACGTAGCACGGCTAAGTGTGTTCCACCATGGACGTGAAGGGGCTGGCGGTGGCTAGGCTAATTGCTGTAGAAGTGTGGTGTGGGTGATTAAGCTCACAGAGCAGAGTGCCTGTTCCTCTAATGAGAGCAGCTGTCGAAGCGCAGGACCCTTTGATAGTGCGGGGGTGTCTTCGTGTCCTAGGACCCCGTGTTCTACACACACACACACACACACACACACACACACACACACACACACACACACACACACACACACACACACACACACACACACACACACACACACCCCAGGATAGAGAACAGAAATAATCTCCCCTTAGCTGTACCCGTTTTCTCTTCTCTCCCTCTACATGACTCATCTTCTATCCATTTCTGAACTCCTTTTTTATTTTCCTCGTCGTTCTGTTTCTCTCATCAGCTCTCTTGCTCCTTCACTCTCTTCCCTCCTAGACTTGAGCCTCCCCTTTGCCTCCCCATCGAGCCTCCTTCGTTTCCTGCCCTCTTCTGTCCTGATATTCTCTCCTTCACTCCAGGCCTCTCTCCTCTTCTGTCCTGATATTCTCTCCTTCACTCCAGGCCTCTCATCTCTTCTGACTTCCTCACTCCTCTTCTGTCCTCCTCACTCCTCTTCCGTCCTCCTCTCTCCAATCTTCCCCTCCTCTGCCTTCTTCCATCCTTGTGTGTGTCTGTCAGGCATGTCAATCAGAATCCTCCTGTGGACCAGGGTCAGTGACATGCCCCCTGGGTTAATCCAAGTCACAGACCGAGTATCCTCTCCCTTAGTTATATGACTTGTAAATATAGATGTAGGATCTTAATTTAAGACAGTGTGCTACAGCAGGAAAATAATCCTGCAGTAACAGGGCATTTTTATTATTATGTGGATTATAATTATTGGACATATTTGTAGGGGTTGATACATTTTTTTGTGTGAGAGAAAATCAAGTCTGAAATTTCAAAGTGGAAATTACAAACTTCAGAAGCCTTTTTAAACCTGAAATACACAAGTTTGAAATACAAATTTGAATACAAGTTTGAAATGCCCTGCATTGCAGGAAAGTTCTCCTGCAACAGGGTGATCAAATTAAGATCCTACATCTGTATGGGATAAGTAAACAATGATATGGAAAGTTCATTCAATGAATTTCAACTCTCAACCCTTCATTTGTGAAGGCAAACTTTCTAAGTTTGATTAATCGCTTCAAAATACTATAGCAGCACAAACTATACCATGTGGACAGCAGTAATATGCTACATTCTGACTCAACACCACACACATACAGTAGGGCAGAAAAGTATTTAGTCAGCCACCAATTGTGCTTGTTCTCCCACTTAAAAAGATGAGAGAGGCCTGTAATTTTCATCACAGGTACACTTCAACTATGACAGACAAAATGAGAAAAAAAATCCAGAAAATCACATTGTAGGATTTCTTATGAATTTATTTGCAAATTATGGTGGAAAATAAGTATTTGGTCAATAACAAAAGTTTATCTCAATACTTTGTTATATACCCTTTGTTGGCAATGACAGAGGTCAAACGTTTTCTGTAAGTCTTCACAAGGTTTTCACACACTGTTGCTGGTATTTTGGCCCATTCCTCCATGCAGATCTCCTCTAGAGCAGTGATGTTTTGGGGCTGTTGCTGGGCAACACGGACTTTCAACTCCCTCCAAAGATTTTCTATGGGGTTGAGATCTGGAGACTGGCTAGGCCACTCCAGGACCTTGAAATGCTTCTTACGAAGCCACTCCTTCGTTGCCCAGGCGGGGTGTTTGGGATCACTGTCATGCTGAAAGACCCAGCCACGTTTCATCTTCAATGCCCTTGCTGATGGAACGAGGTTTTCACTCAAAATCTCACGGTACATGGCCCCATTCATTCTTTCCTTTACACGGATCAGTCGTCCTGGTCCCTTTGCAGAAAAACAGCCCCAAAGCATGATGTCTCCACCCCCATGCTTCACAGTAGGTATGGTGTTCTTTGGATGCAACTCCGCATTCTTTGTCCTCCAAACACGACGAGTTGAGTTTTTACCAAAAAGTTATATTTTGGTTTCATCTGACCATATGACATTCTCCCAATCTTCTTCTGGATCATCCAAATGCTCTATTGCAAACTTCAGATGGGCCTGGACATGTACTGGCTTAAGCAGGGGGACACGTCTGGCACTGCAGGATTTGAGAGTGTGTTACTGATGGTAGGCTTTGTTACTTTGGTCCCAGCTCTCTGCAGGTCATTCACTAGGTCCCCCCGTGTGGTTCTGGGATTTTTGCTCACCGTTCTTGTGATCATTTTGACCCCACGGGGTGAGATCTTGCGTGGAGCCCCAGATCGAGGGAGATTATCAGTGGTCTTGTATGTCTTCCATTTCCTAATAATTGCTCCCACAGTTGATTTCTTCAAACCAAGCTGCTTACCTATTGCAGATTCAGTCATCCCAGCCTGGTGCAGGTCTACAAATTTGTTTCTGGTGTCCTTTGACAGCTCTTTGGTCTTGGCCATAGTGGAGTTTGGAGTGTGACTGTTTGAGGCTGTGGACAGTTGTCTTTTATACTGATAACAAGTTCAAACAGGTGCCATTAATACAGGTAACGAATGGAGGACAGAGGAGCCTCTTAAAGAAGAAGTTACAGGTCTGTGAGAGCCAGAAATCTTGCATGTTTGTAGGTGACCAAATACTTATTTTCCACCATAATTTGCAAATAAATTCATTAAAAATCATACAATATGATTTTCTGGATCAAACACCAGATCAGATGTAACTCTAGAGGCTGCTGTTGTATGTCACTGGCTCAAAGATAAAGGACATCAAAAAACACATCAAGCAAAAACTTGGACTTTATATACATTAAAAGCTGGAAACGTCATATGTTGGTCACTCACATATACTGTTTTTGTAGTTTTTATAATTTTCCTTCAATTCGCAAGAGGCTGAATGTATCTCACAGGAGAAAGCATACGAGCAAAACAGCCCCCCTCTGTCTCTGTATGTGTAGGCCATTTATCTGATGCTGTCTGGTCCAAACGGGTATGACATTGTTGTTGCCATAGCAATGAATGCAAGAGAAGCCAGCGAGCATCTGGCCTCTCTTGACACAAAAAAGTATAGGATCTCCCGAGTGGCACGGTGGTCTAAGGCACTGCATCGCAGTGTTGCGGCATCACAACAGCCAGAGGTTCGATCCTTGCCCGGGAAAAATAAGAACCATGGACAGCCACATCATATTTCGCTTATGTTGATTGGACTAAATCCTTTTTGGTATATTTTAGTTGCCACTGTAGTAGACTAATCAGAGGTAATTAGATGATGTTGAAATGTTGTAGTTGAAATGGTGCTGGAATAGTGGAGGCAGCTCCTGTGTTCTTTACGACTTGCGGTAACTCTCAGTGGTTCTAAATCAATAGTTGTTTAGTAGTCCGAAAATGTCAGAAACATTACCTTGCTTGACAATGCTTTAGGTCATGTAACTGTTTGTTACAGGCAATATGTTTTGTGGACTTCACAGGACAGATGTTGTTCTCCGGTTTTATGATGAAACTAATGTGAGGTTGAATTTATTCTGCCACTGTGTCTTCTTATTGTCTCAGCCATAGGCCTTTATATCACGGTCACAAGGCATATGAACTAACAGGTTATAGAGCAAATAAAGCAATTATCACAACACAGGTTGTAATAGGGCTTTTATGGGGGGGGTCAAAGAGACTTTACCCACTCACCACTTCTGGAAACCATGCTACTGATCTGAATCTACAGTAGTTGTTGAACCATGGAGGAACCATAATACCTTGACTCCAGCTGTGTAGACTAACAAAGCACCGTCTCGGGGTGTCTTTTTTCTCCCCAACATGCTGTGAAACCGTGGACAGGTGGAAACACACTTCATAGCGTAAGGACTATTTGCAATTCAATGAGAGAGAAGGATGAGAGCGTTAGCTGTACACTGCCTCATCACGAGGAGAGTTGAAGTAGAGAGAGACGGAGTGAGAGAGAGAGAGGTGCTGGAGGAGGAGAGTTGAAGTAGAGAGAGACGGAGTGAGAGAGAGAGAGGTGCTGGAGGAGGAGAGTTGAAGTAGAGAGAGACGGAGTGAGAGAGAGAGAGGTGCTGGAGGAGGAGAGTTGAAGTAGAGAGAGAGTTGAAGTAGAGAGAGAGAGAGAGAGTGCTGGAGGAGGAGAGTTGAAGTAGAGAGAGACGGAGTGAGAGAGAGAGAGGTGCTGGAGGAGGAGAGTTGAAGTAGAGAGAGACGGAGTGAGAGAGAGAGAGGTGCTGGAGGAGGAGAGTTGAAGTAGAGAGAGACGGAGTGAGAGAGAGAGAGAGGTGCTGGAGGAGGAGAGTTGAAGTAGAGAGAGACGGAGTGAGAGAGAGAGAGGTGCTGGAGGAGGAGAGTTGAAGTAGAGAGAGACGGAGCGAGAGAGAGAGAGGTGCTGGAGGAGGAGAGTTGAAGTAGAGAGAGACGGAGCGAGAGAGAGAGAGAGGTGCTGGAGGAGGAGAGTTGAAGTAGAGAGAGACGGAGCGAGAGAGAGAGAGAGGTGCTGGAGGAGGAGAGTTGAAGTAGAGAGAGACGGAGCGAGAGAGAGAGGTGCTGGAGGAGGAGAGTTGAAGTAGAGAGAGACAGAGCGAGAGAGAGAGAGGTGCTGGAGGAGGAGAGTTGAAGTAGAGAGAGACGGAGCGAGAGAGAGAGAGAGTGCTGGAGGAGGAGAGTTGAAGTAGAGAGAGACGGAGCGAGAGAGAGAGAGAGTGCTGGAGGAGGAGAGTTGAAGTAGAGAGAGACGGAGCGAGAGAGAGAGAGGTGCTGGAGGAGGAGAGTTGAAGTAGAGAGAGACGGAGCGAGAGAGAGAGAGGTGCTGGAGGAGGAGAGTTGAAGTAGAGAGAGACAGAGCGAACGGGAGAGAGAGGTGCTGGAGGAGGAGAGGAAAAGACAGATACTCCAAGGGGAGTAAATTGAGAGAGGAATGAAGAGAAAGAGAAATATAGAGAACAAATGTGAGAAAACGAGCAGAGAGAGAGAGAGCGAGGCAGACCGGGGGGAAAAAACAAGAACGAGAGAGAAAGATAAATAAACTGAGTTATGTTAATGGGCTTTGCTCCCAGAGCTGGCCACTCGCTGTGTTAATGACAACTTCACTAATGTGCAGAATTAATAAGAGACTGGCTTCCCAGCCTAATGTTGATACAGATATATGCAAAGGGAAAGAACAGCGGCGGATGCACTCCTGGTAAGTGCCTTAACGTGCCTGTTATTGTACAGCAACGACAAACAGCATCTGATTAGAGGGGCGCGATAATAGGCAACAGATTTGGTCTGGGCCCAATGAATTATTTAACAAGCTCTGCTCTTGCACAGCGACCGTGTGGCTGCTCTCTCACTCCATCTTTATTTCAAAGTGCCCACCCGCGAGCGTTTCCTTATGTGTGGCGTTGATTAATACTGGGGCCGTATCTGGACCGTGCGACCATTCGTCTGCATTAAAGAGCTCGTTTCACTGGTTTCCGCCTCTCTCTCTCGCTCTCCCTCCCTCTCTCCCTTTCCCTCTCTCCCTCTCCCTCGCTCCCTCTCTCCCTTTCCCTCTCTCCCTCTCCCTCGCTCCCTCTCTCCCTTTCCCTCTCTCCCTTTCCCTCTCTCCCTCTCCCTCTGTCTCGCTCCCTCTCTCCCCCTCTCCCTCGCTCCCTCTCTCCTCCCTCTCTCCCTTCCCTCTCTCCCTCTCCCTCTGTCTCGCTCCCTCTCCCTCTCCCTTCTCCCTCCCTCTCCCCCTCTCCCTCCCTCCCTCTCTCCCTTTCCCTCTCTCCCTCTCCCTCTGTCTCTCCCTTTCTCCCTTTCCCTCTCCCTTTCCCTCTCCCCCTTTCCCTTTCCCTCTCTCCCTCTCCCTCTGTCTTGCTCCCTCTCTCCCTTTCCCTCTCTCCCTCTCCCTCTGTCTCGCTCCCTCTCTCCCTTTCCCTCTCTCCCTTTCCCTCTCTCCCTCTCCCTCCCTCCCTCTCCCTTTCCCTCTCTCCCTCTCCCTCTGTCTCTCTCCCTCTCCCCTTTCCCTCTCTCCCTCTCCCTCTGTCTCGCTCCCTCTCTCCCTTTCCCTCTCTCCCTCTCTCTCCCTCTCTCCCTTTCCCTCTCTCCCTCTCCCTCTGTCTTGCTCCCTCTCTCCCTTTCCCTCTCTCCCTCTCCCTCTGTCTCGCTCCCTCTCTCCCTTTCCCTCTCTCCCTCTCCCCCTTTCCCTCTCCTCCCTCTCCCTCTGTCTCGCTCCCTCTCTCCCTTTCCCTCTCTCCCTCTCCCTTTCCCTCTCTCCCTCTGTCCCTTTCCCTCTCTCCTCTCCCTCTGTCTCGCTCCCTCTCTCCCTTTCCCTCACCCTCCCTCTCTCCCTTTCCCTCTCTCCCTTTCCCTCTCTCCCTCTCCCCTCTGTCTCGCTCCCTCTCTCCCTTTCCCTCTCTCCCTTTCCCTCTCTCCCTCTGTCTCTCTTTCTCCCTCTCTCCCTTTCCCTCTCTCCCTTTCCCTCTCTCCCTCTCCCCTCTGTCTCGCTCCCTCTCTCCCTTTCCCTCTCTCCCTTTCCCTCTGTCTTGCTCCCTCTCTCCCTTTCCCTCTCTCCCTTTCCCTCTCTCTCTCTCCCTCTGTCTCCTCCCTCTCTCCCTTTCCCTCTCTCTCCCTCTCTCCCTTTGTCTCGCTCCCTCTCTCCCTCTGTCCCTCCCTCTCCCTTTCCCTCTCTCCCTCTCCCTCTGTCTCGCTCCCTCTCTCCCTTTCCCTCTCTCCCTCTCCCTCTCTCCCTCTCCCTCTCCCTCTCCCCTCTCCTCCCTCTCTCCCTTTCCCTCTCTCCCTCTCCCTCTCTCCCTCTTCCCTCTCTCTCCCCTTTCCCTCTCTCCCTCTCTCCCTTTCCCTCTCTCCCTCTCCCTCTCTCTCCTCTCCCTCTCTCCCTTTCCCTCTCTCCCTCTCTCCCCCTTCCTCTCTCCCTCTCTCTCCCTCTCCCTTTCCCTCTCCTCCCTCTCCCTCCCCTCTCCCTCTCCTCCCTCCCTCCCTCGCTCTCGTTTTTTGCTTATGAAACCTTTTCGTCCCCAAGAGTGCAACTTGCACAGCACACCTAAAGTGAGATGCGCTCTTTCTTCCATAAATAACGGACACGCAGACGCCCCACACACACTGCGTATGTCTATGTCTGTGTGTAATGGTCTGCCACAGAGTGGGGGCCCGGCACACCCTGGCTGTCGTTTAGGCAGATCAGAACCGAGTCTCCCTCCATCTCCTTTAATCAGGTATTTTCATGCACTGTTCCCACTCTCAGACAGCAGTAATGGATTCACCCCACTGACACTGGAGCCTCTCTCTCTCTCTCTCTCTCTCTCTCTCTCTCTCACACACACACACACACACACACACACACACACACACACATACCCTGAGAGAGCGAGAAAATGAGGGAGAAACAGACCGTATGTCTGTGAGAGAAAGAAGAGAGAGAGAGAGAGAGAGAGAGAGAGAGAGAAAAGAAGAGAGAGAGAGAGAGAGAGAGAGAGAGAGAGAGAGAGAGAGAGAGACAGAGAGAGAGAGAGAGAGAGAGAGAGAGAAAGAGAGAGAGAGAGAGAGAGAGAGAGAGAGAGAGAGAGAGAGAGAGAGAGAGAGAGAGAGAGAGAGAGAGAGAGAGAGAGAGAGGGGGCTCTTGAAGAGGTCTCCTGGTCCCCTGACCCAGCCTATTAAGTCTCTCCTAAGTTTCATAATTTGCCGTATAAATATTCAACATCCTCAGCTAAGGTCAGCGGTGTCCTAACAAAAACTGTCCTAATGATAAAAACTGAGCCTCGCTCCCCTTCTCCTTCCTCTCCACCACAACCCTCTACTCACTTCACCTAATTTCTCAGCCACCAATTATTCCTCCAAACCTCTGCTATCTGATAAAAACAAGTCCCTCCATTTCACCTTTTGCCATAAAAAAGAAAACTGCAGAGCTCTTGTTCTCGTCAGCAAAGGGGTTTGGGGGTTCGTCTGCAGAACGGCCCACCCCTTGGTTACCCACAGTGCCGAGCGCACGCATGCTTGTTTGCACGTCTCACATCTACAATGTGCTGAAACCGAGAGAGGGAAAAAAAAGATGAAAATGAAAACAAAAGAGGTCGACACCACCAGTTCACATCTCGACTGCCTTCCCACAACAGGGGAAAACATTTTTGCATATTGGTTTTAAAAAGGCCTACAGCTTATCGCCAAATGCCTACCGACACATTCTTATTTTAAACATATTGAAGCAGAGTAATAGAGACAGAGGAGAGAAAGTCAGTCAGAAATAGGGAGGGGAGCTGCACAGTTGAGAGAGAAAGAAAGAGAGAGAGAGAGAGAGAGAGAGAGAGAGAGAGAGAGAGAGAGAGAGAGAGAGAGAGAGAGGGAATAAGAGAGGGAATAAGAGAGGGAATAAGAGAGGGAGAGGGCGGTGTTATTTATCTGGGTCCTACAGAGAGAGGATTAGGGATGACTGATGCATGTTTGCTCGTGGGAAGACTGGCATAGCAGCACCAACACAACAATAGCACAACATCAGGGCACAACCCTGAGTCACCAACTGGAGAAAAAGAGAGGAGAAGAGATGGAAAGCACACTGGCAAGAGGGAAGAGGAGATAGAGGAGAAAGCAGTGAAGACTCCAGTACATGAGAGAGTCCTATACTTCCCCTCTTCTCCCTTCATGGTGCATCATAGCCTGCAAGGAGAGTACAACTCTATTGTACCAACTGCTAGTGTCCATCCGGCCTGGATTTCACCCGGCCATGCTAGCCTTGCATCAGGCAACATAAACCCCCCATACGCACGCACACACACACACACGCACACGCACGCACACATGTGCACACGCACGCACGCACGCGCACACACACACACACACACACACACCTGCTTTTGCTCTCCCTACCCATCTGCCTGCCTGCTAGCACTACAGCACTAACTCAGACGTTCCTCACAAGGAGGTGATATCGATGTTGACTTGTTTCCTCCTTTCCTCACCTCTGTTTCCTCACATTAAAGCACATTCAGGTCTACTGCAGGAGCTGCAGGATGTAGCCATAGAGAGAGGGAGGGGGAGAGCAAGAAACAGGGAAAGAGGGAGAGAGAGGAAGGGAAAGAGAGAGATAGAAACAGGGAAAGAGGGAGAGAGAGGAAGGGAAAGAGAGAGATAGAAACAGGGAAAGAGGGAGAGAGAGGAAGGGAAAGAGAGATTCTCGGGTTGGAAAGCAGGTGATCGATAGGAAGGCTCCTCTGCCAATCCAAGATGTGAGAGAGTGTATAGACAGAGGTAATCTATAGTCCCACAGAGCCACAGGCAACATGCTGGATTAGACACGCAATGTCAGTCAATCCAGACAGAACAGGGAGCTGCCATGCCTGTTTAGCTGGAATACACAGTCAGATCCAATTCATGACTTTCTGGGGTGAGGAAAAGCCCTAAAGACAACCACAAATCCATAAATGAATTAGCACTATATATTTAAAAGGAACCTAGTTTCTGGCTCTATCAAGTTTTGTTCACCCATCAAGTCGTATCAGATCCATGAAGGGAAGTGTGAAGGGAAGTGTGAAGGGAAGTGTGAAGGGAAGTGTGAAGGGAAGTGTGAAGGGAAGTGTGAAGGGAAGTGTGAAGGGAAGTGTGCCTAACATTGTGGAATGGAACACAGTCGTATCAGATCCATGAAGGGAAGTGTGAAGGGAAGTGTGAAGGGAAGTGTGCCTAACATTGTGGAATGGAACACAGCCCAAGTCACTCTCTTTTCTTTAGTATTCCTCCAGCACGGTGCGGAAGAGTCCAGGGGGAACTGAACTGGTGATGACTCCAGTAGTCTTTTGTTTGAGCTTAATGCTGCTATCAGTCTCCGGCTGTGTTCTCCTAATTACGCCAACGCGACGTTGATCTGGCCGTTAACCCCGTTAACGAAACAATTAGCCAGCGCTGAAGCCATTCAGGTGAGGATTGATCCTGCCGCCACATACCAGGCTATTTTTAAATGTATTTAATTAAACTGCTGGCCAAAATAATCTTTCTCTTTCTGTTTCTATTTCTGTGTGTGTGTGTGTGTGTGTGTTTGTGTGTGTGCGCGCGCGTGTGTGTGTGTGTGTGTGTGTGTGTGTGTGTGTGTGTGTGTGTGTGTGTGTGTGTGTGTGTGTGTGTGTGCGTACGTGCGTGTGAAGTTGACATTTATCCAATACTGTGGAAAATTGCCATAGCATTGCACATGCCAAAGTGGAGTTTGAGTAGCCAGTAAACTGATGGCTACTTTATCGAGTAAATGTGGACACAAGATTGGAAGAAGAGAGAGCAGGGGAAGAGAAGGAAAGAGGAGTGGAGAAAGAAGAGAGAGTAGGGGAAGAAAAGGAAAGAGGAGTGGAGAAAGAAGAGAGAGTAGGGGAAGAAAAGGAAAGAGGAGTGGAGAAAGAAGAGAGAGTAGGGGGAAGAGAAGGAAAGAGGAGTGGAGAAAGAAGAGAGAGTAGGGGAAGAGAAGGAAAGAGGAGTGGAGAAAGAAGAGAGAGTAGGGGAAGAGAAGGAAAGAGGAGTGGAGAAAGAAGAGAGAGCAGGGGAAGAAAAGGAAAGAGGAGTGGAGAAAGAAGAGAGAGTAGGGGGAAGAGAAGGAAAGAGGAGTGGAGAAAGAAGAGAGAGGGGAAAGAGAAAAAGAGGAGTGGAGAAAGAAGAGAGAGTATCGGGAAGAGAAGGAAAGAGGAGTGGAGAAAGAAGAGAGAGTAGGGGAAGAGAAGGAAAGAGGAGTGGAGAAAAGAGAGAGCAGGGGAAGAAAAGGAAAGAGGAGTGGAGAAAGAAGAGAGAGTAGGGGGAAGAAAAGGAAAGAGGAGTGGAGAAATAAGAGAGAGTAGGGGGAAGAGAAGGAAAGAGGAATGGAGAAATAAGAGAGAGTAGGGGGAAGAGAAGGAAAGAGGAGTGGAGAAATAAGAGAGGGGGAAGAAAGGAAAGAGGAGGGAAAGAGAGAGAGGGGAAGAGAAGGAAAGAGGAGTGGAGAAATAAGAGAGAGAGGGGGAAGAAGGAAAGAGGAGTGGAGAAATAAGAGAGAGTAGGGGAAGAGAAGGAAAGAGGAGTGGAGAAGAAGAAGAGTAGGGGAAGAGAAGGAAAGAGGAGTGGAGAAAGAAGAGAGAGTAGGGAAAGAGAAGGAAGAAAAGAGAAAAGAGGGAAAGAGGAGTGGAGAAAGAAGAGAGAGTAGGGGAAGAGAAGGAAAGAGGAGGGAGAAATAAGAGAGAGTAGGGGGAAGAGAAGGAAAGAGGAGTGGAGAAATAAGAGAGAGTAGGGGAAGAGAAGGAAAGAGGAGTGGAGAAAGAAGAGAGAGTAGGGGGAAGAGAAGGAAAGAGGAGTGGAGAAAGAAGAGAGAGTAGGGGGAAGAGAAGGAAAGAGGAGTGGAGAAATAAGAGAGAGTAGGGGGAAGAGAAGGAAAGAGGAGTGGAGAAAGAAGAGAGAGTAGGGGAAGAGAAGGAAAGAGGAGTGGAGAAATAAGAGAGAGTAGGGGAAGAGAAGGAAAGAGGAGTGGAGAAAGAAGAGAGAGTAGGGGAAGAGAAGGAAAGAGGAGTGGAGAAATAAGAGAGAGTAGGGGGAAGAGAAGGAAAGAGGAGTGGAGAAAGAAGAGAGAGGGGAAGAGAAGGAAAGAGGAGTGGAGAAATAAGAGAGAGTGGGGGAAGAGAAGGAAAGAGGAGTGGAGAAAGAAGAGAGAGTGGAGAAAGAAGAGAGAAGGGGGAAGAAGGAAAGAGGAGTGGAGAAAGAAGAGAGAGTAGGGGAAGAGAAGGAAAGAGGAGTGGAGAAATAAGAGAGAGTAGGGGGAAGAGAAGGAAAGAGGAGTGGAGAAAGAAGAGAGAGTAGGGAAGAGAAGGAAAGAGGAGTGGAGAAATAAGAGAGAGTAGGGGGAAGAGAAGGAAAGAGGAGTGGAGAAAGAAGAGAGAGTAGGGGAAGAGAAGGAAAGAGGAGTGGAGAAATAAGAGAGAGTAGGGGGAAGAGAAGGAAAGAGGAGTGGAGAAAGAAGAGAGAGTAGGGGAAGAGAAGGAAAGAGGAGTGGAGAAAGAAGAGAGAGTAGGGAAAGAGAGGGAAAGAGGAGTGGAGAAAGATGAGGGAGGCAATACTATGGGTTTTAACAGTCCCTAGAGTTCCATTCAGAAGGGGTAACATATTATCTGTCATGCCCTCACCCCCTCTTTATACCCCCTTCCCCCGCGTATGGTGTGAGACAGCGGTGGCATGATCTAGACACAGCACATCAATACACTCACACACACACACCTTCGCCACTACCCCTTCACCCTCTGCTCTCAAACAAAGTGGATGTCTGCTGCTAGCTGTCAACCTCTTCATCAACTCTAACCTCTCCCTTTCAGCCCCCTCTACCCTCTTTTACCCTTGTGCAACCCCTGGCATCCCCCCTTTCATGGCCACCCCCTCTGTGATCAAACCCCTCTCCAGTACCTAATATGTAATGACAGCTGAGGACCAGACAGGCCTGTTGAACACAGACAATGAGGAACAATAATTGAGAGAGGGCCAATAGGACTGAGGAGGGAGGGGCCAATAGGCCAATCAGACTGAGGAGGGAGGGGCCAATAGGGCAGGATGATTAACTTGAGGAACTGTCAGTACACCGCATTACAATTATGGTCCATCACAACTTTTGGATGTTTGGTAGTGATTGACAAATGAGAAGTGGTTCTCAACTGACCAACCTGGTTAAAAAACTGATTAAAGAAAGAAAGAAAATCTGAACTTGCATTGAAATACACAGATGAACACACACAACACCCCTGTCTCTGACACACTCTTATGCTGTTTATTAGTTGTATCTAGTTGACCCATAGTTTACATTGAAAACATGCCTAATGAGGACAAGGGGATGGACTGGATTTATCAGGGAGGACATGACTGATCCATATGGTGTGGATTTTTGGGACGGGTGGCAGATCACAATGATCCGGCACGGCGCACTGGTTTTAAACGGTCCCTCTGCCCCGAGCAGGGCCCAAATCGGATTACCAAGCTACCATTTGATTGGATGTAACCACCTCCAGACTTTAGAGCCTCATCCTGTTTAAAGACTATTAGAGGAACTGTTTCAGGAAAAGACTGATTGATTTCATCCCTATTATTCTTGTTAGCAATGACACACATAATGTATGTCTCAACACACCCTGCACTGCCACTCACACACATGCATGTATGTACATTCCCCTTCCTTCCCCTCACTCACTGACGCACGCACGCGCGCACACACACACGCACACACACGCGCACGCACACACACACACACACACACACACGCACACACACCACCTCAACCTCTCAGTCTCCATTTCTTGTACAACTATTAATTCAAATGTAAATGTGTCTTTAAATGCTCTCTTGTTTATTGTCAGTGTGAATCTTGGTTTGCATGTTTTCCCCTCTGATACCCCGTCCTCTTGAATATTGTTCAATCTTCCTCATGTCAAAGTCTGAGGCAGACCGGATTGGATCGGAATCATCTTTTTGGAATAAATGTCACAGCCCATTTCAAAAACCTTGCTATCCGATGACTACTTTTTCCACCTTCGCAGCAAAAGAGAGGGAGATCAATTTAGGAGTCACTTAAAATCATATTTGATCATGTTTAAAGAAGATTGCGGCTCTGAACTTGAAAGAGGTTATTGATTTGAGCCGAAATCACACGGCTGTTCTGTGAGCACCATGGGAAACTAGAGGAGGTCTCTAGCTCTCGTGAGAAGTCCTTCCCTACACCTCTCTCCACTGGGTTTTACTCACTATCGGGGCAACTTTGAGCACCTCATTCTCCCAGTGTGTTATTGGAGAATGGAGGAAAGAGGAAGCTTCTTCAATAGTACTGTCTTTCTGTTCATCAGTGGAGGCTGTTGAGGGGAGGACGGCTCATAATAACGGCTGTAACGGAGCGAATGGAATGGAAACCATGTGTTTGATGTATTTGACACCATTCCATTTACTCAACTCCAGCCACTACCATCAGCCCATCCTCCCCAATTAAGGTGCCACCAGCCTCCTGTGCTGTTGATGGTGAAAGGGATCTAGACCGACATGTTCAGAACTAATTATCCAAACAACAGAGTGCCAGAGACAGACAACTGTGCATTCAGCTAGCATGAATGCAGCTTGGGGGTGTGGGGTGCCAGTAAAATAGTCTAGTGGTCTTTGTTTCAGAGTGAAGGCCATGTTTTGGGTGTAGGGAATGCCAAATGAGGAGAGGCTTTTGTGTTTGTTTGTGTTTTTGAAAGTATTTGATTGACAGTGGTAGTGGGAGGGTTCACATGAGGGCAGAGGGGTTCAACAGAGGAGAGGTGACAAGGGGTTGCCATCTTGAGTGGAGGTCTGCCATATAAGCTACTATCTCACGCACTCACACAATGCACACAATACAGACACACACACACACACGGGGGCAGCATGCATAATCACAATCCTGCAAAGTTATCCAAGAAATGTGGCCTGCATGCCAACAAATCTTCTTTAACAGCAGCATCTGCCACCAAAAAGCAAAAGAGTGAGAGACTGAAAGTTAGAGGGAGAGCAACACTGAGGAACCGGGAGGAGGGAAGAGAGAGAGGAGGGAGTAGAAGTGAGAAGGAGGAGGGGGGGGAAGAGAGAGAGGAGGGAGTAGGAGTGAGGAGGAGGAGGAGGAGGAAAGAGAGAGAGGAGTGAGTAGGAATGAGGAGGAGGAGGAGGAGGAGGAGGAGGAGAAGGAGGAGGAAGAGAGAAAAGGAGGGAGTAGGAGTGAGGAGGAGGAGGAGGAGGAGGAGGGAAGAGAGAGAGGAGGGAGTAGGAGGAGGAGGAGGAGGAGGAGGAGGAGGGAAGAGAGAGAGGAGGGAGGAGGAGTGAGGAGGAGGAGGGAAGAGAGAGAGGAGGGAGTAGGAGGAGGAGGAGGAGGAGGGAAGAGAGAGAGGAGGGAGTAGGAGTGAGGAGGAGGAGGAGGAGGGAAGAGAGAGAGAGGGAGTAGGAGTGAGGAGGAGGAGGAGGGAAGAGAGAAAGGAGGGAGTAGGAGTGAGGATGAGGAGGGAAGAGAGAGAGAGAGAGGGAGGAGGAGGAGGAGGAGGAGGAGGAGGAGGAGGAGGAGGAGGGAGGAAGAGAGAAAGAGGGAGAGGAAGAGAGGAAGGAGGAGGGAAGGAGAAAAAGGAGGGAGGAGGAGGAGGAGGAAGAGGAGAAAAAAGAGAGAGAGGAGGGAGGAGGAGGAGGAGGAGGAGGAGGAAGAGAGAAAGGAGGGAGTAGGAGTGAGGAGGAGGAGGAGGGAAGAGAGAGAAAGGAGGAGGAGGAGGAAGAGGAGAGGAGGGAGTAGGAGAGGAGGAGGAGGAGGAGGAGGAGGAGGAGGAGAGAGGAGGAGGAGGAGGAGGAGGAGGAGGAGGAGGAGAGGAGGAGGGAGGAGTGAGGAGGGAGGAGGAGGAGAGGAGGAGGAGGGAAGGAGAGAGAGAGGAGGGAGTAGGAGTGAGGAGGAGGAGGAGGGAAGAGAGAGAGGAGGGAGTAGGAGTGAGGAGGAGGAGGAGGGAAGAGAGAGAGGAGGGAGTAGGAGGAGGGAAGAGAGAGAGGAGGGAGTAGGAGGAGGAGGAGGAGGAGGGAAGAGAGAGAGAGCAGGGAGAAGGAGGAGGAGGAAGAGAGAGAGGAGGGAGTAGGAGTGAGGAGGAGGAGGAGGAGGGGGAGGGAAGAGAGAGAGCAGGGAGTAGGAGGAGGAGGAGGAGGAGGGAAGAGAGAGAGGAGGGAGTAGGAGTGAGGAGGAGGAGGAGGGAAGAGCGAGAGGAGGGAGTAGGAGGAGGAGGAGGAGGAGGAGGGGGAGGGAGGGAGAGAGAGAGGAGGGAGTAGGAGTGAGGAGGAGGAAGAGAGAGAGGAGGGAATAGGAGGAGGAGGAGGGAAGAGAGAGAGGAGGAAGTAGGGAGTGAGGAGGAGGAGGAGGGGAGGGAAGAGAGAGAGCAGGGAGTAGGAGTGAGGAGGAGGAGGAGGGGGAGGGAAGAGAGAGAGCAGGGAGTAGGAAGAGGAGGAGGAGGAGGGAAGAGAGAGAGGAGGGAGTAGGAGTGAGGAGGAGGAGGGAAGAGCGAGAGGAGGGAGGGAGTGAGGAGGAGGAGGTGGGGGAGGGAAGAGAGAGGGGAGGGAGTAGGAGTGAGGATGAGGAGGAGGGAAGAGAGAGAGGAGGGAGTAGGAGGAGGAGGAGGAGGAGGGGGAAGAGAGAGAGGGAGGGAGTAGGAGTGAGGAGGAGGAGGAGGGAAGAGAGAGAGGAGGGAGTAGGAGGAGGAGGAGGAGGAGGGAAGAGAGAGAGGAGGGAATAGGAGGAGGAGGAGGAGGAGGAGGGAAGAGAGAGAGGAGGGAGTAGGAGTGAGGAGGAGGAGGAGGAGGAGGGAAGAGAGAGAGGAGGGAGTAGGAGTGAGGAGGAGGAGGGAAGAGAGAGAGGAGGGAATAGGAGGAGGAGGAGGAGGAGGGAAGAGAGAGAGAGGGGGGTAGGAGTGAGGAGGAGGAGGAGGGAAGAGAGAGAGGAGGGAGTAGGAGGAGGAGGAGGAGGAGGAGGAGGGAAGGAAGGAAGAGAGAAAGGAGGAGGGAAGGAGGAGGAGGAGGGAAGAGAGAGAGGAGGTAGTAGGAATGAGGAGGAGGAGGAGGGAAGAGAGAGAGGAGGGAGTAGGAGTGAGAAGGAGGAGGAGGGAAGAGAGAGAGGAGAGAGGAGGAGTGAGGAGGAGAAGGAGGAGGGAAGAGAGAGAGGGGAGTAGGAGAGGAGGGAGGAGGAGGAGGAGGAAGGAAGAGAGAGGAGGGAGTAGGGCAGGGAGGAGGAGGGGGAGGGAAGAGAGAGAGAGGGAGTAGGAGGAGGAGGAGGAGGAGGGAAGAGAGGAGGGAGAGGGAGGAGGAGGAGGAGGGAGGCGAGAGGAGGAGTGAGGAGGAGGAAGGGGGAGGGAAGAGAGGAGGGGGAGTAGGAGTGAGGAGGAGGAGGAGGGGGAGGAAGAGAGAGAGGAGTAGGAGGGAGGAGGAGGAGGAGGAGGAGGAGGAGGAGGAGGAGGAGGAGGGAAGAGAGAGGAGGGAGTAGGAGTGAGGAGGAGGAGGAGGAGGGGAGAGAGAGAGGAGGGAGTAGGAGGAGGATGAGGAGGAGGGAAGAGAGGAGGAGGGGAGGGAAGAGGAGGAGGAGAGGAAGGAGAGTAGGAGTGAGGAGGAGGAGGAGGGGGGGAAGAGAGAGGAGGGAGTAGGGAGGAGGAGGAGAAGAGGGAGGAGGGAGAGGAGGAGGAGGAGGAGGAGGAGGAGGAGGGAAGGAGGAGGAGGAGGAGGAGGAGGGAAGAGAGGAGGAGGAGGGAGGGAGGAGGAGGAGGAGGAGGAGGAGGGAAGAGAGAGAGGAGGGAGTAGGGTGGGAGGAGGAGGGAAGGAGAGAGGGAATAGGAGGAGGAGGAGGAGGAGGGAAGAGAGGAGGAGGGAGTAGGAGGAGGAGGAGGAGGAGGAGGGAAGAGAGAGAGGAGGGAGTAGGAGGAGGAGGAGGAGGAGGAGGGAAGGAAGGAAGAGAGAAAGGAGGGAGTAGGAGTGAGGAGGAGGAGGAGGGAAGAGAGAGAGGAGGGAGTGAGGAGGAGGAGGAGGGAAGAGAGAGAGGAGGGAGTAGGAGGAGAGGAGGAGGAGGAGGGAAGAGAGAGAGAGAGGGAGGAGGAGGAGGAGGAGGAGGGGAGGGAAGAGAGAGAGCAGGGAGAGGAGGAGGAGGAGGAGGAGGAGGAGGAAGGAAGAGAAAGGGAGGGAGTAGGAGTGAGGAGGAGGGGGGAGGGAAGAGAGAGAGCAGGAGGAGGAGGAGGAGGAGGGAGAGAGAGAGGAGGAGGAGGAGGAGGAGGAGGAGGAGGAGAGAAGGAGAGAGAGGAGGGGAGTAGGGGGAGGGAAGAGAGGAGGGAGGGAGGAGGAGGAGGAGAGGGGGAGAAGAGAGAGAGGGGAGTAGGAGGAGGAGGAGGAGGAGGGGAGGAAGGAGAGAGCAGGGAGGGAGGAGGAGGGGAGGGAAGAGAGAGAGGAGGGAGTAGGAGGAGGAGGAGGAGGAGATGGAGGGGGAGAGGAAGGAGGAGGGAGGAGGAGAGGAGGAGGGGGAGGGAAGGAGAGAGCAGGGAGTAGGAGGAGGAGGAGGAGGAGGGAAGAGAGGAAGGAGGAGAGGGAAGAGCGAGGAGGAGTAGGAGGAGGAGGAGGAGGAGGGGGAGGGAAGAGAGAGATGAGGGAGTAGGAAGAGGAGGAGGAGGAGGAGGGAGGAGGAGGAGGAGGAGAAGGAGGAGGGAGGGAAGAGAGAAAGGAGGAGGAGGAGTGAGGAGGAGGAGGGAGGAGGAGGAAGGAGAGTAGGAGGGAGGAGGGAGGAGGAGGAGGAGGGAAGAGAGAAAGGAGGGAGTAGGAGTGAGGATGAGGAGGGAAGAGAGAGAGGAGGGAGTAGGAGTGAGGAGGAGGAGGAGGGGGAAGAGAGAGAGGAGGGAGGGGAGGAGGAGGAGGAGGAGGGAAGAGAGAGAGAGGGGGAGTAGGAGGAGGAGGAGGAGGAGGGAAGAGAGAGAGGAGGGAATAGGAGGAGGAGGAGGAGGAGGAGGGAAGAGAGAGAGGAGGGAGTAGGAGTGAGGAGGAGGAGGAGGAGGGGGAAGAGAGAGAGGAGGGAGTAGGAGTGAGGAGGAGGAGGGAAGAGAGAGAGGAGGGAATAGGAGGAGGAGGAGGGAAGAGAGAGAGGAGGGAGTAGGAGTGAGGAGGAGGAGGAGGGAAGAGAGAGAGGAGGGAGTAGGAGGAGGAGGAGGAGGAGGAGGAGGGAAGGAAGGAAGGAAGTGAGAAAGGAGGGAGTAGGAGTGAGGAGGAGGAGGAGGGAAGAGAGAGAGGAGGTAGTAGGAATGAGGAGGAGGAGGAGGGAAGAGAGAGAGGAGGGAGTAGGAGTGAGAAGGAGGAGGAGGGAAGAGAGAGAGAGAGAGGAGGAGTGAGGAGGAGAAGGAGGGGGAGGGAAGAGAGAGAGCAGGGAGTAGGAGGAGGAGGAGGAGGAGGAGGAGGAAGGAAGAGAGAGAGGAGGGAGTAGGAGTGAGGAGGAGGAGGAGGGGAGGGAAGAGAGAGAGCAGGGAGTAGGAGGAGGAGGAGGAGGAGGGAAGAGAGAGAGGAGGGAGTAGGAGTGAGGAGGAGGAGGGAAGAGCGAGAGGAGGGAGTAGGAGGAGGAGGAGGAGGAGGGGGAGGGAAGAGAGAGATGAGGGAGTAGGAGGAGGAGGAGGAGGGGGGGAGGGAAGAGAGAGAGCAGGGAGTAGGAGTGAGGAGGAGGAGGAGGAGGGAAGAGAGAGAGCAGGGAGTAGGAGGAGGAGGAGGAGGGAAGAGAGAGAGGAGGGAGTAGGAGTGAGGAGGAGGAGGAGATGGAGGGGAGAGAGAGGGAGGGAGTAGGAGGAGGATGAGGAGGAGGGGGAGGAAGAGAGAGAGGGGAGTAGGAGGAGGAGGAGGAGGAGGAGAAGAGAGGAGAAGGAGGAGGAGGGAAGAGCGAGAGGAGGGAGTAGGAGTGAGGAGGAGGAGGAGGGGGAGGGAAGAGAGAGAGGAGGGAGTAGGAGTGAGGAGGAGGAGGAGGAGAAGGAGGAGGAGGAAGAGGGAGGAGGGAGGGAGTGGAGGAGGAGGAGGGAAAGAGAGAGAGGAGGGAGGAGGAGGAGGAGGGAAGAGAGAGAGGAGGGAGTAGGAGGAGGAGGAGGAGGAGGAGGAAGAGGGAGAGGGAGGTGAGGAGGAGGAGGAGGAGGAGGGAACAGAGGAGGAGGGAGAGGGGAGGAGGAGGAGGAGAGAGAGAGGAGGAGGAGGAGGAGGAGGGGAGGGAAGAGAGAGAGGAGGGAGTAGGAGTGAGGAGGAGGAGGAGGAGGAAGAGAGAGAGGAGGGAGTAGGAATGAGGAGGAGGAGGAGGGAAGAGAGAGAGGAGGGAGTAGGAGTGAGGAGGAGGAGGAGGGAAGAGAGAGGGAGGAGGAGGAGTAGGAGGAGGAGAGGAGGAGGAGGAGGGAAGAGAGAAAGGAGGGAGTAGGGAGGAGGAGGAGGAGGAGGAGGGAAGAGAGAAAAAGGGGTTGAGGGAGGAGGAGGAGGGAGGAGGAGGAGGAGGAGGGAAGAGAGAGAGGAGGGAGTAGGAGTGAGGAGGAGGAGGAGGGAAGAGAGAAAGGAGAGGAGGGAGGAGGAGGAGGGAGGAGGAGGAGGGAGGAGGGAGGAGGGAGGAGGAGGAGGGAGTAGGAGTGAGGAGGAGGAGGAGGAGGAGGAGGGAGGAGGAGGGAGGAAAGAGAGAGAGGAGGGAGTAGGAGGGAGGAGGAGGAGGAGGGAAGAGAGAGAGGAGGGAGTAGGAGTGAGGAGGAGGAGGAGGAGAGAGGGAGAGAGAGGAGGAGGAGGAGGAGGAGAGAGGGAGGGAGGAGGGAAGAGAGAGAGGAGGGAGTAGGAGTGAGGAGGAGGAGGAGGGAAGAGAGAGAGGCAGGGAGTAGGAGGAGGAGGAGGGGAGGAGGGAAGAGAGAGAGGAGGGAGTAGGAGGAGGAGGAGGAGGGGAAGAGAGAGAGGAGGGAGTAGGAGGAGGAGGAGGAGGGAAGAGAGAGAGGAGGGAGTAGGAGTGAGGAGGAGGAGGAGGGAAGAGAGAGGAGGGAGTAGGAGGAGGAGGAGGAGGAGGGAAGAGAGAGGAGGGAGTAGGAGTGAGGAGGAGGAAGGGGAAGAGAGAGAGGAGGGAATAGGAGGAGGAGGAGGGAGGAGGGAGAGAGGAGGAGGAGTAGGAGGAGGAGGAAGAGGAGGAGGGAGGGGAGGAGGAGGAGGAGGAGAGGAGGGAAGGGAGGAGGAGGGAGGAGGAGGAGGAGGAGGGAAGAGAGAGAGGAGGGAGTAGGAGGAGGAGGAGGAGGGAAGAGAGAGAGGAGGGAGTAGGGTGAGGAGGAGGAGGAGGGAAGAGAGAGAGGAGGGAGTAGGGAGGGAGGAGGAGGAGGAGGGAAGAGAGAGAGGAGGGAGTAGGAGTGAGGAGGAGGAGGAGGAAGGGAGGGAGAGAGGAGGGAGTAGGAGTGAGGAGGAGGAGGAGGGGAGGAAGAGAGAGAGGAGGGAGTAGGAGTGAGGAGGAGGAGGAGGAGGGAAGAGAGAGAGGAGGGAGTGAGGAGGAGGAGGAGGAGGAGGGAAGAGAGAGAGGAGGGAGTAGGAGTGAGGAGGAGGAGGAGGAGGAGGAAGAGAGAGAGGAGGAGGAGGAGGGAAGAGAGAGAGGAGGGAGGAGGAGAGGAGGAGGAGGAGGGAGGAGAGAGGAGGAGTAGGAGGAGGAGGAGGAGGAGGGAAGAGAGAGGGAGGGAGTAGGAGTGAGGAGGAGGAGGAGGAGGAAGAGAGAGAGGAGGGAGGGAGTGAGGAGGAGGAGGAGGAGGAGAGAGAGGGAGAGGAGGAGAGGAGGAGGAGAGAGAGAGAGGAGGAGGAGGAGGAGGAGGGAGGGAAGGGAAGAGAGAGGAGGGAGTAGGAGGAGGAGGAGGAGGGAAGAGAGAGAGGAGGGAGTAGGGAGTGAGGAGGAGGAGGAGGAGGGAAGAGAGAGAGGAGGGAGTAGGAGGAGGAGGAGGAGGAGGAAGAGAGAGAGGAGGAGGGAGTAGGAGGAGGAGGAGGAGGAGGAAGAGAGAGAGGAGGGAGTAGGAGGAGGAGGAGGAGGGAAGAGAGAGAGGAGGGAGTAGGAGTGAGGAGGAGGAGGAGGAGGAGAGAGAGAGAGAGGGAGGAGGGAGAGGAGGAGAGGGAGGAGAGGAGGGAGGAGGAGGAGGAGGGGAGACAGAAGAGGAGGGAGTAGGAAGTGAGGAGGAGGAGGAGGAGGGAAGAGAGAGAGGAGGGAGTAGGGAGTGAGGAGGGAGGAGGAGGGAAGAGAGAGAGGAGGGAGGGAGGAGGAGGAGGAGGAGGAGAGGAGGAGGGAAGGAGGAGGGAGTAGGAGTGAGGAGGAGGAGGAGGGGGAAGAGAGAGAGGAGGGAGTAGGAGGAGGGAGGAGGAGGAGGAGAAGGAGGAAGAGAGAGAGGAGGGAGTAGGAGTGAGGAGGAGGAGGAGGAGGAAGATAGAAGAGAGAGGAGGAGGAGGAGGAGGAGGAGGAGGAGGGAAGAGAGAGAGGAGGGAGTAGGAGTGAGGAGGAGGAGGGAAGAGAGGAGGAGGAGGAGAAGGAGGAGGGAGAGAGAGAGGAGGAGGGAGGAGGAGGAGGAGGAGGAGGGAGGAGAGGAGGGAGGGAGGAGGAGGAGGAGGAGAAGAGAGAGAGGAGGGAGTAGGAGTGAGGAGGAGGAGGAGAAGGAAGAGAGAGGGAGGGAGTAGGAGTGAGGAGGAGGAGGAGGAGGAAAGAGAGAGAGGAGGGAGTAGGAGGAGGAGGAGGAGGAGGGGAGGAGGGAAGGAGAGGGGAGGGAGGAGGAGAGGAGGAGGAGGAGGAGGAGGAGGGAAGACAGAGAGGAGGGAGTAGGGAGTGGGAGGAGGAGGAGGAGGAGGAGAGAGAGGAGGGAGTAGGAGGAGGAGGAGGAGGAGAAGAGAGAGGAGGGAGTAGGAGTGAGGAGGAGGAGGAGGGAAGAGAGAGGAGAGAGAGGAGGAGAGGGAGGAGGAGGAGGAGGAGGAGGAGGAGGGAAGAGAGGAGGAGGAGGAGGAGGAGAGAGAGGAGGAGGAGGAGGAGGGAAGAGGAGGAGGGAGTAGGAGGAGGAGGAGGAGGGAAGAGAGAGAGGAGGGAGTAGAGAGGAGGAGGAGGGAGGAGGAGGAGGGAGGAGGAGAGGAGGGAGAGGAGGAGGAGGAGGAGGAGGAGGGAAGAGAGAGAGGAGGGAGTAGGAGGAGGAGGAGGAGGAGGGAAGAGAGAGAGGAGGGATTAGGAGTGGGAGGAGGAGGAGGGAAGAGCGGAGGAGGGAGGGAGGAGGAGGAGGAGGAGGAGGAGGAGGGAGGGGAGGAGGAGGAGGAGGAGGAGGAGAGAGGAGGAGGGAGGAAGGAGGAGGAGGAGGAGGAAGAGAGAGAGGAGGGAGTAGGAGGAGGAGGAGGGAGAGAGAGAGGAGGGAGTAGGAGGGGGAGGAGGAGGAGGAGGAGGGAAGAGAGAGAGGAGGGAGGAGGAGGAGGGAGGAGGAGGAGGAGGGAAGAGAGCACAGAGAGGAGGGAGGAGGAGTGAGGAGGAGGAGGAGGAGAAAGAGAGAGAGGAGGGAGTAGGGTGAGGGAGGAGGAGGGAGGAGGGAAGAGAGAGAGGAGGGAGTAGGAAGTGAGGAGGAGGAGGGAGGAGGAGAGAGAGAGGAGGGAGGGAGGGAGTGAGGGAGGAGGGGAGGAAGGAGGAGGAGGGAGAGAGAGAGAGGAGGGAGGAGGGAAGTGAGGAGGAGGGAGGAGGAGGAGGAGGGAAGAAGAGAGAGGAGGGAGGGAGAGGAGGAGAGGAGGGAAGAGGAGGGAGAAGAGAGGAGAGGAGGGAGTAGGAGTGAGGAGGAGGAGGAGGAGGAGGAGAGAGAGAGGAGGGGGAGTAGGGAGGAGGAGGAGGAGGAGGAAGAGAGAGAGGAGGGAGTAGGAGTGAGGAGGAGGAGGAGGAGAAGAGAGAGAGGAGGGAGTAGGAGTGAGGAGGAGGAGGAGGAGGGAAGAGAGAGAGGAGGGAGTAGGAGGAGGAGGAGGAGGAGGAGGGAAGAGAGAGAGGAGGGAGTAGGAGTGAGGAGGAGGAGGGGAGGAGGGAAGAGAGAGAGGAGGAGGAGGAGGAGAGAGGAAGAGGAGGAGGAGGGAGAGGAGGAGGAAGGAGAAGAGAGAGAGGAGGGAGTAGGAGTGAGGGAGGAGGAGGAGGAGGGAGAGAGAGAGGAGGGAGTAGGGAGGAGGGAGTGAGGAGGAGGAGGAGGAGAAGAGAGAGAGGAGGGAGTAGGGAGTGAGGAGGAGGAGGAGGAGGGAAGAGAGAGAGGAGGGAGTAGGAGTGAGGAGGAGGAGGAGGGAAGAGAGAGAGGAGGGAGTAGGGAGTGAGGAGGAGGAGGAGGAGAGAAGAGAGAGGAGGGAGTAGGAGGAGGAGGGGAGAGGAGGAGGAGGAGGAGAAGAGGAGAAGAGAGAGGGAGGGAGTAGGAGGAGGAGGAGGAGGAGAAGAGAGAGAGGAGGGAGTAGGAGTGAGGAGGAGGAGGAGGGAAGAGAGAGAGAGGAGGGAGTAGGAGTGAGGAGGAGGAGGAGGAGGGAAGAGAGAGAGAGGAGGGAGTAGGAGTGGAGGAGGAGGAGGAGGAGAAGAGAGAGAGGAGGGAGTAGGGAGGAGGAGGAGGAGGAGAAGAGAGAGAGGAGGGAGTAGGAGTGAGGAGGAGGAGGAGAAGAGAGAGAGAGGGAGAGGAGAGGAGGAGGAGAGGAAGAGAGAGGAGGAGTGGAGGAGGAGGAGGAGGAGGAGAAGAGAGAGGAGGGAGTAGGAGTGAGGAGGAGGAGGAGGAGGAGGAGAGAGAGGAGGGAGTAGAGGAGGAGGAGGAGGAGGAGGAGGGAGAGAGAGAGGAGGGAGTAGGAGAGGAGGAGGAGGAGGAGAGAGAAGAGAGAGAGGAGGGAGTAGGGAGTGAGGAGGAGGAGGAGGGAAGAGAGAGGAGGGATTAGGGAGTGAGGAGGAGGAGGAGGAGGAAGAGAGAGAGGAGGGAGTAGGAGGAGGAGGAGGAGGAGGAGGGAAGAGAGAGAGGAGGGAGTAGGGAGGAGGAGGAGGAGGAGGAGGGAAGAGAGAGAGGGAGGAGGAGGGGAGGAGGAGGAGGAGGAGGGAAGAGAGAGGAGGAGGGAGGAGGAGGAGGAGGAGGGAAGAGAGGAGGAGGGAGGGAGGAGGAGGAGGAGGAGGGAAGAGAGGAGGAGGGAGGAGGAGGAGGAGGGGAAGGAGGAGGAGAGAGAGGAGGAGGAGGGAGTGAGGAGGAGGAGGAGGAGGGAAGAGAGAGAGGAGGGAGAGGGAGGAGGAGAGGAGGAGGAGGAGGAGGAGGAGGGAGGAGGAGGAGGAGGAGAGAGGAGGGAGAGAGGGAGGGGAGGAGGAGGAGGAGGAGGAGGAGGGAAGAGAGAGAGGAGGGAGTAGGAGAGGAGGAGGAGGAGGAGGGAAGAGAGAGAGGAGGGAGTAGGAGTGAGGAGGGAGGAGGAGGGAAGAGAGAGAGGAGGGAGTAGGAGTGAGGAGGAGGAGGAGGAGGGAAGAGAGAGAGGAGGGAGTAGGAGAGGAGGAGGAGGAGGAGGGAAGAGAGAGAGGAGGAGTAGGGAGGGGAGGAGGAGGAGGGAAGAGAGGGAGGAGGGGAGGAGGAGGAGGAGGAGGAGGAGGGAAGAGAGAGAGGAGGGAGTAGGAGGAGGGAGGAGGAGGAGGAGGGAAGAGAGAGAGGAGGGAGTAGGAGTGAGGAGGAGGAGGAGGAGGGAAGAGAGAGAGGAGGGAGTAGGAGAGGAGGAGGAGGAGGAGGAGAGGAGAAGAGAGAGAGGGAGGGAGTAGGAGTGAGGAGGAGGAGGAGGAGGGAAGAGAGAGAGGAGGGAGTAGGAGGAGGAGGAGGAGGAGGAGGAAGAGAGAGAGGAGGGAGTAGGAGGAGGAGGAGGAGGAGGGAAGAGAGAGAGGAGGGGAGTAGGAGGAGGAGGAGGAGGGGAGGAAGAGAGAGAGGAGGGAGTAGGAGTGAGGAGGAGGAGGAGGAAGAGAGAGAGGAGGGAGTAGGGAGTGAGGAGGAGGAGGAGGAGGAAGAGAGAGAGGAGGGAGTAGGAGGAGGAGGAGGAGGAGGGAAGAGAGAGAGGAGGGAAGGAGAGGAGGAGGAGGAGAGGGAAGAGAGAGAGGAGGGAGGGAGGAGGAGGAGGAGGAGGAGGGAAGAGAGAGAGGAGGGAGTAGGAGTGAGGAGGAGGAGGAGGGAAGAGAGAGAGGAGGGAGTAGGAGTGAGGAGGAGGAGGAGGAGGAGGGAAGAGAGAGAGGAGGAGGAGGGAGAGAGGAGTGAGGAGGAGGAGGAGGAGGAGGAGAAGAGAGAGAGGAGGGAGTAGGAGTGAGGAGGAGGAGGAGAAGAGAGAGAGGAGGGAGTAGGGAGTGAGGAGGAGGAGGAGGAGAAGAGAGAGAGGAGGGAGTAGGAGTGAGGAGGAGGAGGAGAAGAGAGAGAGGAGGGAGTAGGAGTGAGGAGGAGGAGGAGGAGGAGAGAGAGAGGAGGGAGGGAGTAGGAGGAGGAGGAGAAGAGAGAGAGGAGGGAGGGAGGAAGGAGGAGAGAAGAGAGAGAGGAGGGAGGGAGTGAGGAGGAGGAGGAGGAGGGAAGAGAGAGAGGAGGGAGGAGGGAGGAGGAGGAGGAGGAGGGAAGAGAGGAGGGAGAGGGAGGGAGTAGGAGGAGGAGGAGGAGGAGAAGAGAGAGGGAGGAGAGGAGGAGGAGGGAAGAGAGAGAGGAGGGAGGAGGAGAGAGGAGGAGGAGAAGAGAGAGAGGAGGGAGTAGGAGTGAGAAGGAGGAGGAGAAGAGAGAGAGGAGGGAGTAGGAGTGAGGAGGAGGAGGAGGAGGGAAGAGAGAGAGGAGGGAGTAGGAGTGAGGAGGAGGAGGAGGGAAGAGAGAGGGAGGGAGGAGGAGTGAGGGGGAGGGGGAGGAGGAGGGAAGAGAGAGAGGAGGGAGTAGGAGTGAGGAGGAGGAGGAGGAGGAGGGAAGAGAGAGAGGAGGGAGTAGGAGTGAGGAGGAGGAGGAGGAGGGAAGAGAGAGAGGAGGGAGGAGGAGTGAGGAGGAGGAGGAGGAGGGAAGAGAGAGAGGAGGGAGTAGGAGTGAGGAGGAGGAGGAGGAGGAGGGAAGAGAGAGAGGAGGGAGTAGGAGTGAGGAGGAGGAGGAGGGAAGAGAGAGAGGAGGGAGTAGGAGTGAGGAGGAGGAGGAGGAGGGAAGAGAGAGAGGAGGGAGTAGGAGTGAGGAGGAGGAGGAGGAGAAGAGAGGAGAGTGCAAGAAGAAGCAGGACTCAAGCCCATAATGAGGCACGGCCGTTAACCTGATCAATTTGATCAGTAATAAGACTAATTATTTCCTCTCCTTCTTAAATACACGCTGTTAATCCTGTTACAAGGCCTGGTATTTTTTGGACCAAGACTTAATTGGCACTGTATGAACAGAAGGAGAGAGGGATGGAGGGAGGAGAGGAGGGGTGGGGCAGTATGGAGGGATTGACACAACAG
>NC_056431.1:15506162-15648662 GCF_018296145.1 Oncorhynchus tshawytscha | reverse complement strand
GTGTCTATGTACCATATGCGTAGGCGAGGTCCAACAGTAGCGGTGTGGTAAGGTCTGTTGAGGGTTTCTGTAGGAGGTAGTAGGACAGAGCTCTGAGCAGAGGCACTGAACGGCGTCCCTGAGACGCCAGAGACACAGACACCCTGCGGATATCCTCCGCCCCAAACCCTTCAGCTAGCTCTAACGCCTGGGGTGGGAACAGAGAGAGGGGGGAGACAGAGAAAATAAAAGGAAAATCAAATCAAAAGAAAAGGAGTGTTGGGTTGAGATAGATTTGTTGATGGTGCAATTACAGTTCCACTCCGCTATATATGTACAGTTGAAGTCGGAAGTTTACATACACTTAGGTTGCAGTCATTAAAACTCGTTTTTCAACCAGTCCACACATTTCTCGTTAACAAACTATAGTTTTGGCAAAGTCGGTTAGGACATCTACTTTGGGCATGACACAAGTAGGCCTTGAAATACATCCACAGGTACACCTCCAATTGACTCAAATTATGTCAATTAGCCTATCAGAAGCTTCTAAAGCCATGACATCATTTTCTGGAATTTTCCAAGAGGTTTAAAGGCACTGTCAACTTAGTGTATGTAAACTTCTGACCCACTGGAATTGTGATACAGTGAATAAGTGAAATCTGTCTGTAAACACACACTCACCGGCGCCGACAGAGATGGCCGCCTCGCTTCGCGTTCCTAGGAAACTATGCAGTTTTTTGTTTTTTTTACGTGTTATTTCTTACATTAGTACCCCAGGTCATCTTAGGTTTCATTACATACAGTCGAGAAGAACTACTGAATATAAGATCAGCGTCAACTCACCATCAGTACGACCAAGAATATGTTTTTCACGACGCGGATCCTGTGTTCTGCCTTCTGGTCAGACTCCGGAGACGGGCACACCGTGCACCACTCCCTAGCATTCTTCTTGCCAATGTCCAGTCTCTTGACAACAAGGTTGATGAAATCCGAGCAAGGGTAGCATTCCAGAGGGACATCAGAGACTGTAACGTTCTTTGCTTCACGGAAACATGGCTCGCTGGAGAGACGCTATCCGAGGCGGTGCAGCCAGCGGGTTTCTCCACACATCGACAGAACGACAGAAACAAACATCTTTCTGGTAAGAAGAGGGGCGGGGGCGTATGCCTTATGACTAACGTGACATGGTGTGATGAAAGAAACATACAGGAACTCAAATCCTTCTGTTCACCTGATTTAGAATTCCTCACAATCAAATGTAGACCGCATTATCTACCAAGAGAATTCTCTTCGATTATAATCACAGCAGTATATATCCCCCCCAAGCAGACACATCGATGGCTCTGAACAAACTTTATTTAACTCTCTGCAAACTGGAAACGATTTATCCGGAGGCTGCATTCATTGTAGCTGGGGATTTTAACAAGGCTAATCTGAACACAAGACTCCCTCAATTTTATCAGCATATCGATTGCGCAACCAGGGGTGGAAAGACCTTGGATCATTGTTACTCTAACTTCCGCGACGCATATAAGGCCCTGCCCCGCCCCCTTTCGGAAAACCTGACCACGACTCCATTTTGTTGATCCCTGCCTACAGACAGAAACTAAAACAAGAGGCTCTCACGCTGAGGTCTGTCCAACGCTGGTCCGACCAAGCTGACTCCACACTCCAAGACTGCTTCCATCACGTAGACTGGGACATGTTTCGTATTGCGTCAGATAACAATATTGACGAATACGCTGATTCGGTGTGCGAGTTCATTAGAACGTGCGTTGAAGATGTCGTTCCCATAGCAACGATTAAAACATTCCCTAACCAGAAACCGTGGATTGATGGCAGAATTCGTGTGAAACTGAAAGCGCGAACCACTGCTTTTAAATCAGGGCAAGGTGTCTGGTAACATGACTGAATACAAACAGTGCAGCTATTCCCTCCGCAAGGCTATCAAACAAGCTAAGCGTCAGTACAGAGACAAAGTACAATCTCAATTCAACGGCTCAGACACAAGAGGCATGTGGCAGGGTCTACAGTCAATCACGGACTACAGGAAGAAATCCAGCCCAGTCACGGACCAGGATGTCTTGCTCCCAGGCAGACTAAATAACTTTTTTGCCCGCTTTGAGGACAATACAGTGCCACTGACATGGCCTGCAATGAAAACATGCGGTCTCTCCTTCACTGCAGCCGAGGTGAGTAAGACATTTAAACGTGTTAACCCTCGCAAGGCTGCAGGCCCAGACGGCATCCCCAGCCGCGCCCTCAGAGCATGCGCAGACCAGCTGGCCGGTGTGTTTACGGACATATTCAATCAATCCCTATACCAGTCTGCTGTTCCCACATGCTTCAAGAGGGCCACCATTGTTCCTGTTCCCAAGAAAGCTAAGGTAACTGAGCTAAACGACTACCGCCCCGTAGCACTCACATCCGTCATCATGAAGTGCTTTGAGAGACTAGTCAAGGACCATATCACCTCCACCCTACCTGACACCCTAGACCCACTCCAATTTGCTTACCGCCCAAATAGGTCCACAGACGATGCAATCTCAACCACACTGCACACTGCCCTAACCCATCTGGACAAGAGGAATACCTATGTGAGAATGTTGTTCATCGACTACAGCTCGGCATTCAACACCATAGTACCCTCCAAGCTCGTCATCAAGCTCGAGACCCTGGGTCTCGACCCCGCCCTGTGCAACTGGGTACTGGACTTCCTGACGGGCCGCCCCCAGGTGGTGAGGGTAGGCAACAACATCTCCTCCCCGCTGATCCTCAACACTGGGGCCCCACAAGGGTGCGTTTTGAGCCCTCTCCTGTACTCCCTGTTCACCCACGACTGCGTGGCCACGCACACCTCCAACTCAATCATCAAGTTTGCGGACGACACAACAGTGGTAGGCTTGATTACCAACAACGACGAGACGGCCTACAGGGAGGAGGTGAGGGCCCTCGGAGTGTGGTGTCAGGAAAATAACCTCACACTCAACATCAACAAAACTAAGGAGATGATTGTGGACTTCAGGAAACAGCAGAGGGAACACCCCCCTATCCACATCGATGGAACAGTAGTGGAGAGGGTAGCAAGTTTTAAGTTCCTCGGCATACACATCACAGACAAACTGAATTGGTCCACGCACACAGACAGCATCATGAAGAAGGCGCAGCAGCGCCTCTTCAACCTCAGGAGGCTGAAGAAATTCGGCTTGTCACCAAAAGCACTCAAACTTCTACAGATGCACAATCGAGAGCATCCTGGCGGGCTGTATCACTGCCTGGTACGGCAACTGCTCCGCCCTCAACCGTAAGGCTCTCCAGAGGGTAGTGAGGTCTGCACAACGCATCACCGGGGGCAAACTACCTGCCCTCCAGGACACCTACACCACCCGATGTTACAGGAAGGCCATAAAGATCATCAAGGACATCAAACACCCGAGCCACTGCCTGTTCACCCCGCTATCATCCAGAAGGCGAGGTCAGTACAGGTGCATCAAAGCTGGGACCGAGAGACTGAAAAACAGCTTCTATCTCAAGGCCATCAGACTGTTAAACAGCCACCACTAACATTGAGTGGCTGCTGCCAACACACTGACAATGACACTGACTCAACTCCAGCCACTTTAATAATGGGAATTGATGGGAAATGATGTAAATATATAAACAATGCTACCTTATATAATACATTGTTCATCTCATATGCATACGTATATACTGTACTCTATATCATCGACTGCATCCTTATGTAATACATGTATCACTAGCCACTTTAACTATGTCACTTTGTTTACATACTCATCTCATATGTATATACTGTACTCGATATCAGCTACTGTATCTTGCCTATGCTGCTCTGTACCATCACTCATTCATATATCCTTATGTACATATTCTTTATCCCCTTACACTGTGTATAAGACAGTAGTTTTGGAATTGTTAGTTAGATTACTTGTTGGTTATTACTGCATTGTCGGAACTAGAAGCACAAGCATTTCGCTACACTCGCATTAACATCTGCTTAACCATGTGTATGTGACAAATAAAATTTGATTTGATTTGATTTCAACAATTGTTGGAAAAATTACTTATGTCATGCACAAACTAGATTTCCCAACCGACTTGCCAAAACTACAGGTTGTTAACAAGAAATTTGTGGAGTGGTTGAAAAACAAGTTTTAATGACTCCAACCTAAGTGTATGTAAACTTCCGACTTCAACTGTATGTATGTATGCATGCACACACACACCATAATGACAAAGCGAAAACCAATATAGGCGTTTTTGCACATTTATAAAAAATAAAAAAACAGATACCTTATGTAAATAAGTATTCAGACCCTTTGCTAAAACTCGGAATTGAGCTCAGGTGCATCCTTGAGATGTTTCTACAACTTGATTCGAGTCCACCTGTGGTAAATTCAATTGATTGGACATGATTTGGAAAGGCACACACCTGTTTATATAAGGTCCCACAGTTGACAGTGCACATAAGAGCAAAAAACAAGCCATGAGGTCTAAGGAATTGTCCAGAGCTCCGAGACAGGATTGTGTCGAGGCACAGATCTGGAGAAGGGTACCAAAAAATGTCTGCAGCATTGAAGGTCTCCAAGAACACAGTGGCCTCTATCATTCTTAAATGGAAGAAGTTTGGAACCACCAAAACTCTTCCTAGAGATGGCTGCCCGGCCAAACTGAGCAATCGAGGGAATGAGGGCCTTGATCAGGGAGGTGACCAAGAACCCAATGGTCACTCTGACAGAGCCCCAGAGTTCCTCTGTGGAGATGGGAGAACCTTCCAGAAGGACAACCATCTGTGCTGCACTCCACCAATCAGGCCTTTATGGTAGACAGAAATCACTCCTCAGTAGAAGGCACATGACAACCCACTTAGAGTTGCCAAAAGGCACCTAAAGACTCTCAGACCATGAGAAAGGAAAATGCTCTGGTCTCATGAAACTCTTTCACCTGAATGCTAAGCATCCCATCTGGTGAAGCATGGTTGTGGCAGCATCACGATGTGGTGATGTTTTTCTGCGGCAGGGATAAGCAGACTAGTCAGGATCTAGGCAAAGATGAACGGAGCAGGCCTCCCGGGTGGTGCAGTGGTTAAGGGCACTGTACTGCAGCGGCAGCTGTGCCATCAGAGTCCCTGGGTTCGCACCCAGGCTCTGTTGTAACCGGCCGCGAACGGGAGGTCCGTGGGGCGACGCACAATTGGCCTAGCGTCGTCCGGGTTAGGGAGGGCTTGGTCGGTAGGGATGTCCTTGTCTCATCGCGCACCAGCGACTCCTGTGGCGGGCCGGGCGCAATGCACGCTAACCAAGGTTGCCAGGTGTACCCTCCGACACATTGGTGCGGCTGGCTTCCGGGTTGGATGCGCGCTGTGTTAAGAAGCAGTACGGCTGGTTGGGTTGTGTATCGGAGGACGCATGACTTTCAACCTTCGTCTCTCCCGAGCCCTTACGGGAGTTGTAGCGATGAGACAAGATAGTAGCTACTACAACAATTGGATACCAGGAAATTGGGGAGAAAAAGGGGGTAAAATACAAAACAAACAACAAAAAAAAAAAAGATGAACGGAGCAAAGTACAGAGAGATCCTAAATGAAAACCTGCTCAGGACCTCAGACTGGGGCAAAGGTTCACATTCCAACGGGACAACAACCCTAAGCACACAGCCAAGACAACGCAGGAGTGGCTTCGGGATAATTCTCTGAATGTCCTTGACTGGCCCAGCCAGAACCCGGAAATGAACCCAATTGAACATCTCTGGAGACCTGAAATAGCTGTGCAGCAATGCTCCCCATCCAACCTGACAGAGCTTGACAGGATCTGCAGAGAAGAATTGGAGAAACTCCCCAAATACACGTGCCAAGCTTGTAGCATCATACCCAAGAAGAATCGAGGCTGTAATCGCTGCCAAAGGTGCTTCAACAAAGTACTAAGTGTCTGAATACCAATGTAAATGTGATATTAAGGGCTTGTAAGTAAGCATTTCACAGTAAGGTCTACCTATACATGTTGTATTCGGCACATATGACAAATACCATTTTATTTGATATTTCAGTTAATTTTTTATAAATGATCAAAAATGTCTAAATCTGTTTTTGTTTTGTTATTGTGTGTAGATTGATGAGGGGGGGAAACAATGTAATACATTTTAGAATAAAGCAGTAAAGTAACAAAATGTGGAAAAAGGGGTCTGAATACTTTGTTCAATTTTATTGTTATATTACATCATGTTTTTTTTACTATAATATAGGTGTCTTGACTGTGATAAGGGCTCGGGAAATAAGAGCATCTTGTCTGCTAAATTAACAAGCAAGCCTATGCCATTGCACAGCCATATGTTTCTACAAGCCAGCATCACTGCTGAGGTTACTGCCTTTTTGAAGATCATGTTCCACGATATAATATTACCAGTTGATATTAAGGTTTCAATAAATTCATCTTAAATGGCACTTGCTTTTTTATTGACTGAATACTGTGTATATGGGGCAATTTAGCAATTAGGATTTGTTATCTGTAATGGTTATGATACATTTGGTGTTGTCGAGCACTGTTGGCATAGGCCTATAGATAAATGCGCACATTTGTTTCCAGTGCGGTTCTTGTGTTCTAAAAATATATATTTTTAAATTCCTTGGAGTACTCAGAAAATAAATATAGGGTATTTGAAAAATAATAAAATAAAATGGCAAATGCCCATCCCTAATCATTGCGTGCAAGGAATATGGTGACAAATAGTACTAAACTTGACTAGTTTAATAAACTAAGTCAATTTGTCCAAATACTTATGACTTTCAATTAGAGGGACTAGATACATAAGGTGCTTCATTTCTAAACAGTAAAATAGATATGTATGAAAATACCCTAAAATAAAAGCTAACATTCTTTCCTGTCGCCTAATCTGAAACATTCTGTCTCAAATCTAAAATGCTGGAGTATAGCGACAATTTAAATGTATTTTTATTCACTGTCCAAATACATTTTTGATAACTTAGTATGTGTAGTGTGGGGGTAGTAGTGCTTGTTACCTTATCCTCCAGTCTGTCCATCAGTGCAGGACTGAGGTGTCCAGCCCTAGCCATCAGGGTACTGACGGTTCTAGCGTCAGCGATCTCAGTCCAGCGGAGCTCCAGCTGTTTTAGCGCTGCACTCACCAGCGACACCTCCATCTGACCCTTCCGCCCTGCTCCCCAGTCTGCCAAGAAAGCCAGCTGTTTGTAGGAGAGCCTGCGTACACGCCACAGCACCTCTGTCTGGATGGAGCGTTGTACTGCAGCTGTAGGAGGAACACCCAGAGCAGAGAGGGAGCGCAGCAGAGAGACCAGCGTACCATTCCACACCGACGCTACCTGGGGTAAGAGATACACGCACACACGGTCAATTTACACACACTCAAAGAAACTCTCAGAGAGCACCGAAAGGTTTAGTGAATATTTTGAGCTGCCTTCTGCCCTAACTGTAACCTGCCCCATGTCTCTTGCTTTCATCACTCCTTACCCATCTTCATCCCCTCTCAACCCTCCACTTATCTACCCTCACCTTTCCTCATCCTACCTATCCCCTGACCCTTCTTACAACACCCTCTCCTACCTGTGCAGTAACCGTGTCCAGTATGTCTAGCAGTCTAGGATCATTCAGCAGCTCAAATTGGTCCATTTTAGCCCCACCTTTCTCTCTCCCAGCCAATCTGACAAGCTGAACCAGAGCCTTAGCTGCCTGATTGGCCTTTCCTCCTTGTGCCGCCCATGCCTGCAGGACATCCTGTGGAGATTGGGCCCTCTCTAAGAGCTCATCCAGCTGGGTGCGTTTGGGCTCGATGGGATACTCCTCTTTGACCAAACTCCTGCCCTCACATAGCCCCCTGAACACAGGCTGCCGCCAGGCCTGGGCCCACAGTGGCTCTGCTGGCCCAGCTGCAGGCGTTGGCAGGAGGGCAGCGGCGGCTGAGGCCTGGGGAGACCTGGGGAGGAGACGGGCACATCGGCCCAGCAGACGGCTGGTCATGGAGAAACAGAAAGCAGCACGAGACCAGAGAGAGCAGCGAGACACGTATTCACAACACAGCAGCCAGAGTTACCGTGCTAACACCTGAGAGCGAGCAATAGAGAGAAAAAGAAAGAGAGAGAGTTAATTCAAGAGAGTGAATATCACTGTGGTTCTCATTATTTATTTGTTGTTCCTGAACCTACGATCACATGTTGCTATGCCCAAACAACCCCTTCATGTGCAACTTTATGATAAGGACTATATGTTCTTATTCTCCGTAGTCTGCCGGTCATGGACTGCTGTCAACAAGCTTACCCTAGCGATCTTGAGACGCTTTAGCAATTAGTAACGGTAACGAGGGGATTGTGTTGTGTAACATAACATTGTGTCAACAATCATGTAGCCTGTACTACTACAAACAAAATATTTGCAGGAAATCAATGAATAGACATGGTTGTGGCAAGTAGTCATAATTCAGCTCAATCCACTAACGTCACTAGCAACATTTCAGTCTCAAAAGCTGAGCTGCCATCAAGCGTATTCTGACCTTGCCGACTAGGGTTTCTGCCGTTCTAGCTATTACAATTATGAAACTCAGACTAGCAACATTCTCTGCATTCACAACTACACCTGTGACAGGTCTTAAGTAGACATATAAATACATGTAGTTGCCATTTATATATTTAAAGGACTGTTCTTACCTTGATAAATAAGATAGAAAGCTAGTGGTAGAAGACGAAGGCGACATTCACATGGAGCTGTCAGCAATAGTCGCAAGAAAATGACCTCAAAGCTACCAGTGTCACATGATTGTCGGACGAAGCTGCGATTGGTCCACTTGTTTCAAGGCACTTTAGATTGTATTTTTTTTATTGCAGAACCTGGTCTTGATGTCTATGCGCGGAACCCATAGAATTAGATACACACAGTGGTGCAAAGTTATTCTGCCTTTGAATTGCGTTCCCATGCAAAACTAGACAGATAGTTAACAACTAAGTCTTCAACAAAACTCCCAAGGCGTAACTTTTCTTGAATGAATATATTGAAAACGTTTATGTTGTGAAACTGCAAAATACAGAAAAGAATATACTTTAGTAGTCAATTCACAGTTGCATAAATACAAAGCACGTGCCAAAGTACCATGCATCTGGCATGATGCCAAACCATATAGCTAATTGTTACTCATATGGTAATTGTCCAACTCCTTTGATTACTCTAATAATGTGCAACCACCTCTGTACAATAACAAAGCATATTACACTAGAAACAGTAACAAAACTACAGTATTGTATGTTTTACAATTCGTTTACATGACGCACGAGCAAAGTAATACAGCTGACGTCATACATGAAAGGAAAGGCAATTTGTGTGAGTAAATGTAACCAACTAACATTGATAAGTAAGCAATTATATCAATAACAAGATTATCATCACTAGCAATATGCTTGAATCTAACTTACAAACAAATATTTTCCGAGGCTGAAGCGTGACAAGAAATAACTGCACTGAAAGACCTGCACCGTAGCGTTGTTTCTAGCTGCTTCTCTGCGTGCAGAACGACTACTCTACTTCCTGTTTCCGTACAGTCTTTCTAAGTACCAGAAAGCTCCACTAGGGAGCAATAAACATCATGGAACACAATGAAAATCCATTTTAACCACTGTAATAAAATCATCTGTTACCTTCTAACAGGACGCCAGCACAAAAGTACTTAAAAGTACAAATACTTTAAAGTACTACTTAAGTAGGATTTTGGGGTATCTGTACTTTACAATTTATATTTTTGACAACTTTTACTTTTACTTCACTACATTCATAAAGAAAATAGTGTATTTTTTACTCCATACATTTTCCATGACACCCAAAAGAACTCTTTACATTTTGAATGCTTAGCAGGACAGGAAAATGGTCCAATACATGCATTTATCAAGAAAACATCCCCGGTCATCCCTACTGCCTCTGGTCTGGCGGACACACTAAACACACAGGCTTTGTTTGTAAATTATGTCTGACTGTTGGAGATCCGTAAATTTAAAAAACACAAAATAAAGCAGTCTGGTTTGCTTAATATAAGGAATTTGAAATGATTTATACTTTTACTTTTGATTCTTAAGTATATTTAAAACCAAATACTTTTAAAATTTTACTCTAGTACTATTTTACTGGGTGACATTCACTTTTACTTGAGTCATTTTCTATTGAGGTATCTTTACTTGCACTGAAGTATGACAATATGATATTTTTTCCACCACTGAATACACAGCTAACAGCCCATTAAGAAGTGTTCGCTAAGTCTCTCAATTGAAATTTAGTAAATGTTTTGAAACACATTTCATAGTCTCAAAACTGTAAAACGTCTCACTGTTTTCCATCAAATTGCAAAACCTCTAAAAAATAAATGTTATACTTTCATGTGAGATTTCCTATAAGCCACATTTACAAATGTAAAAGCTGTTGATGAGTCAGAAAAGTCAAACAATTACTGTGTTAAAACACCCCTTTGGGAAGATTTATATATATATTTTTACATTTGACATTTTAGTAATTTAGCAATGCACTTCTCCAGAGCGACTTACAGTAGTGAGTTTACATTCATACATACATTTCCATACTTTTTTGTACTTTTTTTGCACTTTTTCGTAGATTGTTTCCGCCAATTATCCGTCCCATGACATCCCATAAAAGCAAGAAACAAACACCAGACAGTACCAGTCAAAAGTTTGGACACACCTACCCATTCAAAGGTTTTTCTTTATTTTTACTATTTTCTACATTGTAGACATCAAAGTTATGAAAAAACACATATGGAATCATGCCGTAACCAAAAAAGTGTTAATGAGGAAGTCACCTGGAATGCATTTCAATTGTCATGTGTGCCTGGTTTAAAACTTCTTAGGGCTGCAATCCCGTTAACGGGATCGATATGACAACAGCCAGTGAAAGTGCAGGGCGCCAAATTCAAAACAACAGAAATCTCAAAATTAAAATTCCTCAAACATACATGTATCTTATACCGTTTTAAAGGTAATCTTGTTGTTAATCCCACCACAGTGTCCGATTTCAAATAGGCTTCACAGCGAAAGCACCACAAACGATTATGTTTGGTCCCCACCAACTCACAGAAAAACACAGCCATTTTTCCAGCCAGAGAGGAATCACAAAAAGCACAAATAGAGATAAAATTAATCACTAACCTTTGATAATCTTCATCAGATGCCACTCATAGGACTTCATGTTACACAATACATGTATGTTTTGTTTGATAAAGTTCATATTTATATTTTAAAAATCTCAGTATACATTGGCACGTTACGTTCACTAGTTACAAAAACATCCGGTGATATTACAGAGAGCCACATCATTTTACAGAAAAACTCGTTATAAATGTAGATGAAAATACAATTGTTAGATATGGAAATATAGATATACCTCTCTTTAATGCAACCGCTGTGCCAAGAGGCCTAAGAGTTTTATAAGTAAGCATCAACAAGTGTGTCTTGCGACGGGTATACAGAGATGACCAGTTTACAGAGGATTATAGAGTGCAGTGATGTGTCCTATAAGGAGCATTGGTGCCAAATCTGATGGCCGAATGGTAAAGGACATCTAGACGCTGAGAGAAGGACAGTGTACCGTCTAGCCATACTCCCAAGTACTTGTATGAGGTGACTACCTCAAGCTCTAAACCCTCAGAGGTAGTAATCACACCTGTGGGGAGAGGGGCATTCTTCTTACCAAACCATATGATGTTTGTTTTGGAGGTGTTCAGAACAAAGTTAAGGGCAGAGAAAGCTTGTTGGACACTAAGAAAGCTTTGTTGTAGAGTGTTTAACACAAATCTGGGGAGGGGCCAGCTGAGTGTAAGACTGTATCATCTGCATACAAAGGGGTGAGAGAGCTTCCTACTGCCTGAACTATGTTGTTGATGTAAATTGAGAAGAGCGTGGGGCTTAGGATCAAGCCTTGGGGTACTCCCTTGGTGACAGGCAGTGGCAGAGATAGTGCATGTTCTGACTTCATACACTGCACTCTTTGAGAGAGGTAGTTAGCAAACCAGGCCAAAGACCCCTCAGAGACACCTATGCTCCTTAGCCGGCCCACAAGAATGGAATGGTCTAGCGTATCAAATGCTTTGACCAAGTCAATAAAAATAGCAGCACAACATTGCTTAGAATCAAGGGCAATGGTGACATCATTGAAGACCTTTAAGGTTGCAGTGACACATCCATAACCTGAGCGGAAACCAGATTGCATACCGGAGAGAATACTATAGACATCAAGAAAGCCAGTCTGTTGATTATTGACAAGTTTTTCCAACACTTTTGATAAACAGGGCAAAATAGAAATAAGCATTTAACAGTTAGGATCAGCTTGATCTCCCCCTTTAAATAAAGGACTAACCGTGGCTGCCTTCCAAGCAATGGGAACCTCCCAGAGAGGAGAGACGGGTTAAAAAGTTCAGAGATAAGCTTGGCGATGATAGGGACAGCAACCTTAAAGAAGAATGAGTCTTAACTATCTGACCCAGATGGTTCAACCATGATCTTGCAGAGTTACTCCTTCTCAAAAAACATGTTGAAAAATGTGAGCGCTCACATGCAGCTTTGTCTCTCTCTCTCTCCCTCCCTTTTTAAGTGCGTAGCGCATAAAAATATCTGTCCTTGGATGCAACACTCACTACCGAGTTCCAAACTGCCTCTGGACGCAAATCAACACAATAACTGTTCGTTGTGTGGTTCATGAAATGGGTTTCCATGGCCGAGCAGCCGCACACAAGCCTAACATCACCATGGGCAATGCCAAATGTCTGCTGGAGATACGAAAAAATGGCGCTGGAGAAGGCTGACGTTTTACATGTCCCAAACCAATTGTGTTTTTTTGTTTGTTTATTTGCGTTGTTTGTAACTTATTTTTTTACTTATTTTGTACATAATGTTGTCACTATCGTGTCTTATGACCGAAAATAACTTCTGGACATCAGGACAGAGATTACTCACCACGGACTTTTATTCCATAACGAGTCTGACGAGCCCGACGCGAATGATATACTGCTTTCTCAGGGACAGGCCTGAGAAAGCCAGGACAACAACCTTTCCTTCAATTTGATCAAGACAAAGGAGATGAATGTGAACTCCAGGAAAAAGAGGACCAAGCACGCCCCCATTCTCATCGACGGAGCTGCAGTGGAGCAGGTTGAGAGCTTCAAGTTCCTTCGTGTCCACATCACCAACAAACTAACATGGTTCAAACACAACAAGAAAGTTGTGAAGATAGCACGACCAAACCTATTCCCCCTCAGGAGACTGAAAAGATTTAGCATGGGTCCTCAGATCCTCAAAAGCTGCACCATCGAGAGCATCCTGATTGGTTGCATGACTGCCTGGTTGCATGACAGAGGGTAGTGCGAACAGCCCGGTACATCACTGGGGCCAAGCTTCCTGCAATCCAGGACCTCTATACCAAGCGGTGTCAGAGGAAGGCCCTAAAAATGGTCAAAGACTCCAGCCACCCTAGTCATAGACTGTTCTCTCTGCTACCGCAAGGCAAGCGGTACCGGACCGCCAAGTCTAGGTCCAAGAGGCTTCTAAACAGCTTCTACCCCCAAGCCATAAGACTCCTGAACATCTAACCAAATGGCTACCCAGACTATTTGCATTGCCCCCCCCCCCTCTTTTACACCGCTGCTACTCTCTGTTGTTATCATCTATGCATAGTCACTTTAATAACTCTACCTACATGTACATATTACCTCAACTAACCGGTGCCCCCACACATTGACTCTGTACCGGTACCCCCCTGTATATAGTCTCGCTATTGTTATTTTATTATTATTATTATTTTTTTTTATGTACCCCTTTTTTCTCCCCAATTTCGTGGTATCCAATTGTTTTAGTAGCTACTATCTTGTCTCATCGCTACAACTCCCGTACGGGCTCGGGAGAGACGAAGGTTGAAAGTCATGCATCCTCCGATACACAACCCAACCAAACCTGTTGTATTTGGCATATGTGACTAATATAATGTGATTTGATTTGTAGAGCTCTCCGCCATTGGACTCTGGAGCAGTGGAAATGCGTTCTCTGGAATGATGAACCACACTTCACCATCTGGCAGTGACCAATGACATTCTAGACGATTCTGTTCCAACTTTGTGGCAACAGTTTGGGGAAGGCCCTTTCCTGTTTCAGCATGACATTGCCCTCATGCACAAAGTGATCCATACAGAAATGGTTTGTCGAGGTCGGTGTGGAAGAACTTGACTGGCCTGCACAGAGCCCTGACCTCAACCCCATTAGACAACTTTGGGATGAATTGGAACTCCGGCTGAGGGCCTAATCGCCCAACATCAGTGCTCTTGTAGCTGAATAGAAGCAGGTCAGCGCAGCAATGTTCCAACATCTAGTGGAAAGCCTTTGCAGAAGAGTGGAGGCTGTTATAGCAGCAAACAGAGGACCAACTCCATATTAATGCCCATAATTTTGTAATGAGATGTTCCATGAGTTGGTGTCCACACACTTTTGGTAATGTAGTGTATATACGCAGGCCAGGATAGGGTTTAGAATGGAATAAACAACTGTAGATAAATGTGCCCAGTTTGTTGCTTTCTCTGATAGTAAACATTCGCTGATCATGCATTTTTCAGATTTACAAAGTCAACACATTCTACAATATTTTCCATCTATGTTGAAAATTGGTTCACATGATGACATCAATATTTCAGGTATGATCCTTCAACGTTGACGTCAGTCTCTGAGTGGTTGGAATACCGTTGTTTTTGCACGTTGCCTCTCTGGAAATGGCAGATAGAATTTTCTATGGCGCACTGATATTAGAAATATGCCTCTAGAACACCTACTCAAAAACTGGAGTAACAACCGCCACATTTTATTTTGTGTGTAGGCCTAGTGTGTACATGGATATTTGCATAATGTATGCATACAGAGCAGGCTCTATTTCTTTCAACCATCTCCAGGTGTATGTAGACAATTTGCGGTGATGGGGTGCCTCCAGTGTTGACTGGCGTTGAACTATTCTGATGGTAGCGCATTTGGGATATTGTAATCTATTGAGAAATACGAGTTAGCAGCTACCAGAATCACACCTTGAAAGTTTTATGGTTGCTTGCGAAAGGTAAGCTTGAGTTGCTCTGGTTTTATAAAAGGCCTAATGTCATAGCTACTGCTGTTGAAAAAGTCAAAGTTAACTACGTAATGGCCATGCATTCACATCAGACAGCCGAAGTATCTACATTAGAGATATCGATATTCATCGTAGACATCTCTAACGCGCAGATACTGGGGCACCTTCAGACTAGCTATACACGTTCCGCTACACTTTGGTGTGAGTAGTTAGCTATAACTTGTTGCTTACCACATGTAATTACCACCATTTTATTCAGTGCTGCTGTCATTTAAAGTGCAACCTATTTATATAAAAACTGTTTCGCTCCCCTCCATTTTGGAGTCTGTCAGTTTGTCTACTTTGAACTTTGTCTTCTAAAATATAGATTCGTCTGGGATTGTTGTATTTGACCATGTTTTGTCATATATCCAAAATTGTAGAAATGTGTTGTCAAACGTGTGAAATTAATAAAAATGTCCATCTGTTGTCAACAGACTTGCCTTTCTGGCTAGGTGGTTCATAGGCTCGGTGGAACAGCGTTTATCAGTCCTCTGCGCACCCCCAAGTCTTATTTGCTGTGGATGGAGCCCCATCTGGCGGACAACATGAGTACTGCACAAGCGGACGTGAAAGAAGACTGTTAAAAAAATCAAAGAGTGTAGCACAAATGTCTTTAGTTCATAACCCTCTTGTTGGTAAGAGTTTCTGCTGTTTACAAATGTGAAAGAGTTCAAGACACACAAACTAAGCCTGACCTGTCATAGCTCTATGTAAAAGCTGCCTCTAGATAAAGATTTAAGATAAGTTTAGTTTCTACTAGCCTAGCAAATAGTGTTATGGGGGAAGGGAGGGGGGTATAAAAGCCCAGCACGGCCCGCTACTCTACATAACCCCCAGCCTGCTCTCCGGCTCGGTAAAAGGCAAATGTTAGAATCTTTTAGATAGTACCTCCAAAAGTGCTGTGTGTGTATAGCGGCAGTTGACTTGTGTTTTAAGTAATTGTGAGTATCAGGGTGTTTCCAGAGATTAACTGTCAATGAGACTGCTACTCTGGTCCTATAACTAGGGTCTGTAAAAATGGACTATTTGTGCTTGGAATGATAGAGAAGATTAGGATGACATGCATAACCCAGAAGCGTTTCCAACTTTCTCCCAGGAGGGGGCAGATTTTTTTTTTTTCATACCTAAAACATTGTGTTTTCTGCATGCAGTGTGTTGTGGAGAAAGCAGGCACTCCTGTGGATGTTTGGTACCCTCTAGTGGTCATGTTGGGTAAGTGCAATAGGACAGCTGAACTAAACCCAGACCAATTTAGACAGTAAATCACTGATACCCAGACTAACACCATATAATTGCAAGCAGGCCATGAGTTAATACATTTGTGACTCCCATCGGCTCTAACGTGTACCAGATCGAGTCCCCGATACACTCCTCTCCTTGGGTGGAGATAAAATGCAAGGGCATTCTCCAGGCAATTCGAGAGATATTTCCCCAGTCATGCCACCGGACATAGTGGGTTCCCTGGCTGCTCAAACATGAATCCTCTCTTGGACTCACTGCCCCTCTCCCTTGGGTCCAGACAATTCTTTGTGGCCTCGTTATATGTGAGAGTGGTGTATCTGAGAGAATGCGTTGTTATAATATTGTTTTCCAGTAGCCTAATTACGAGTGCAACTTAGAAATAACACAAACAGGCTATGAACAACATACCTTAGACCGTTCTCGTCTGTTTTTACGAGGAATGAGTTGGGCTTTAGTTGTCTGTTCCCCTCTTTTCCTATTCGACCAATATGTAACTGGAGGTCGAGCAACACTTTCTGGACCAGACCCCTTGGTGTACCGGGATTCAGAGCCTGGGAGTTTTGGAGCTGGGCCATGTCCTTGTCAGTGATGGGAGGGTGGCTGTTTGTGATATTTTCCTTGCCTTAGCTGTTTGATGTTGGCCATAAATGCATGAATCGTGGTGGTAAATTTAGTGTCCTTCATAAGGCACCAGCTGTGACCGATGGGTGGGTCATTTAGAAACTGGTAGTGCCAGATAGCTACTTATGCTGTACTGCTCCCCCTTCCCGTTTCCTAAATTTCCATAAAACTGTCAGAGAAACGAATTAAACTTCCTTAGTGACAGTTTAAGTCAACTTTTTTTTTCTCTGTTAGCCAGCCCTCGAAGCAATGCACAGCCCAGTTTGTATTCTTAACTGTTTTTATTCGTTGCGGCTTTTCTCTCAATGCAGTATCCCCCAAATCTGCGTGCCTGGGTATTATTGCCATCTGTTTTTCCCAATCATCTATAGTCATGCCGCCAGAAGACCAAAAGAAATGTTCCACTCATCCATTTTTGTTTTTGCAACAAAGTATTGATTTAGCCAGCCGACTGAAAAATATTTTGTATGTTGCCACTCAACATACTGAAAACCAGCTCAATTTGCTGACTGTCTCGTTTGGACACATTCACTTTATATGGGACGGTGGAGACGGTGAGAACTTTTCTCAACTAGCCTACCTGGTTAAATAAAGGAAAATAAATAAAAAGATCAATTCAATATTGGAAAGGTCGGAGAGACAGACTGGTTTATACAAATCTCTGCTGTTGAGAACTAAATGCTAGTCTAAAAGAAATGGGAGATAATGTCTAGATGCTTTTTGTAGTGGAGATTAAGTTTATACAGTGCCTTGCGAAAGTATTCGGCCCCCTTGAACTTTGCGACCTTTTGCCACATTTCAGGCTTCAAACATAAAGATATAAAACTGTATTTTTTTGTGAAGAATCAACAACAAGTGGGACACAATCATGAAGTGGAACGACATTTATTGGATATTTCAAACTTTTTAACAAATCAAAAACTGAAAAATTGGGCGTGCAAAATTATTCAGCCCCTTTACTTTCAGTGCAGCAAACTCTCTCCAGAAGTTCAGTGAGGATCTCTGAATGATCCAATGTTGACCTAAATGACTAATGATGATAAATACAATCCACTTGTGTGTAATCAAGTCTCCGTATAAATGCACCTGCACTGTGATAGTCTCAGAGGTCCGTTAAAAGCGCAGAGAGCATCATGAAGAACAAGGAACACACCAGGCAGGTCCGAGATACTGTTGTGAAGACGTTTAAAGCCGGATTTGGATACAAAAAGATTTCCCAAGCTTTAAACATCCCAAGGAGCACTGTGCAAGTGATAATATTGAAATGGAAGGAGTATCAGACCACTGCAAATCTACCAAGACCTGGCCGTCCCTCTAAACTTTCAGCTCATACAAGGAGAAGACTGATCAGAGATGCAGCCAAGAGGCACATGATCACTCTGGATGAACTGCAGAGATCTACAGCTGAGGTGGGAGACTCTGTCCATATGACAACAATCAGTCGTATATTGCACAAATCTGGCCTTTATGGAAGAGTGGCAAGAAGAAAGCCATTTCTTAAAGATACCCATAAAAAGTGTTGTTTAAAGTTTGTCACAAGCCACCTGGGAGACACACCAAACATGTGGAAGAAGGTGCTCTGGTCAGATGAAACCAAAATTGAACTTTTTGGCAACAATGCAAAACGTTATGTTTGGCGTAAAAGCAACACAGCTCATCACCCTGAACACACCATCCCCACTGTCAAACATGGTGGTGGCAGCATCATGGTTTGGGCCTGCTTTTCTTCAGCAGGGACAGGGAAGATGGTTAAAATTGATGGGAAGATGGATGGAGCCAAATACAGGACCATTCTGGAAGAAAACCTGATGGAGTCTGCAAAAGACCCTGAGACTGGGACAGAGATTTGTCTTCCAACAAGACAATGATCCAAAACATAAAGCAAAATCTACAATGGAATGGTTCAAAAATAAACATATCCATGTGTTAGAATGGCCAAGTCAAAGTCCAGACCTGAATCCAATTGAGAATCTGTGGAAAGAACTGAAAACTGCTGTTCACAAATGCTCTCCATCCAACCTCACTGAGCTCGAGCTGTTTTGCAAGGAGGAATGGGAAAACATTTCAGTCTCTCGATGTGCAAAACTGATAGAGACATACCCCAAGCGACTTACAGCTGTAATCGCAGCAAAAGGTGGCGCTACAAAGTATTAACTTAAGGGGGCTGAATAATTTTGCACGCCCAATTTTTCCGTTTTTGATTTGTTAAAAAAGTTTGAAATATCCAATAAATGTCGTTCCACTTCATGATTGTGTCCCACTTGTTGTTGATTCTTCACAAAAGAATACAGTTTTATATCTTTATGTTTGAAGCCTGAAATGTGGCAAAAGGTCGCAAAGTTCAAGGGGGCCGAATACTTTCGCAAGGCACTGTACATTGACGCTTCCCCTATGGACCCCCCCATCTCAACTTACATTTAACCTGCCCCCACCCAATGGACATTTATCATGTTACAGTTGTAAATATGTAATTATTAATTATGTTGCTATTGTTTCATTCACTTCCCTTTGACTTGCACTGTAAGAACTTAAGATATTCACTATACCCTGCATTTATATCTGCAACCCTGCTCATGTGACTAATAAACTCTCTGTGGCTCTGCTAGTACTCGCCACTAGAGTGCAGCAACAGACGATAATATGCAGTGATCATCTGTAGGCGGAGATGTTCTGTCAATGGTAATACATTTTATGGTCTGTTGCTGCTCTCTAGTGGCAAGTAGTGGCAGTGCCACAGATGAGGTGAGTGCATTTTATTGCACAGGTCCAATTGGCATGTAAGAATGTGTATTATGTTTCTCTGGTCTAAATCTGATGTAGATCATGATGTAATGGAAAGACTGAAAACCAGCAGACACTCAAGCCTAGAGTAGTTGACTTTGCTTCATATGCTAACAGCCTGTTTAGCTGGTTGGGCCAGACTGCACTAACAGCTGAGTGTGGTAGAGTGAGTGGCATGAGGTGTGGCCTTCTGTCTGTGAATTGGCAAGATCTGTTGTGATATGTAAATTACCTGTTGTCTCAAGGTGTGAGTAGGTAAGGCTCCATAGCTCAGTGGTTAGAGCACTGGTCTTGTAAACCAGGGGTCGTGAGTTCAATTCTCGCTGGGGCCTTGACTAAAGGGTCTCATTTTTTAATCCAGGTCAGTACAATCCCGATTTGTGTTAAATTCTGCTCATGTATACATACCTTGTGAAGAATTATGTTGTTGTAGTAGTTTGTCTCGTGTCAACAGAACAGCCAGCACAGAAATTAAGTTTCTATCAGGTTACCATTTAACATTATCAATGCAAGCTATCACAGACACCCAGAAAAACATTTAGACTTATTGTTAAAAAAATGTATAGCGAGTTACTGGGTTTTATGGCTTCAGTCATGGCTCAATGGTTAGTGCACTGGTCTTGTAAACCAGGGGTAGTGAGTTCAGAACATGCTGGTGGGGCCTTCCATGAAGGTTCATATGTTTTGGCCTGGCTGACATGTGCTCTGGCAGCACTACATTGCCTAACATGCAGCCTTGTCTACACATTGCATTGGAGCAAAACAATGTGCGTATTAACCATAAATAACATACAACTGTTAATTTGCTTCTCAATGATCATTCAACGCCGCAAGATTTGAAGGACAGACAGCACATCATTGAAATTCGCAAGAGTAGCCTACTGTTCCACCTGTGGGCAGATGACAAACAGATATTTTATTAATATCTTCAATGCCTGGATTGGGAGCCGGGGTGGGGCGTGTGTGGAGCTTTGTCCCCAGGGGGAAGGGCCTCGCTTGAGAGACCAATGCAATCAATGTTGACATATGAGATGAATGTGTGAAATCTGTGGATGTCGTTGTATTTGATCATGTCACCACTACAGATTTGTTTTGTTTCTGCATTTTATTTTCATTGATCTTTTTCTGGCAGAGATCAATGTATATGGCAGTAGGAAAGCAGTCCTACTTGAGCATTTGTTTCACTCTCCTTGTCAGTACGTCCAACCGACCTCACAACCGCAGACCACGCCAGCCCAGGACCTCCACATCCGGCATCTTCACCTGTGGGATCGACCAGCCACCCGCACAGCTGATGAAAATGTGGGTTTGCAGTACCAAATCATTTCTACACAAACTGTCAGAAACAGTCTTAGGGAAGCTTATCTGACTGCTCATCATCCTCACCAGGGTCTTAACCTGACTGCAGTTTGGCGTCGTAACTGACTTCAGTGGGCAAATGCTCACCTTTGATGGCCACTGGCACGCTGGTATCTGTGACCAACAGATACATATCTTTATTCCCAGTCATGTGAAATCCATAGATTAGGTCCAAATTAATTTATTTCAATTGATTTCCTTATATGAACTAAAACTCAGTAACATTTTTGAAATTGTTACATGTTGCATTTTATATTTTTTTGGTGTGTGTGTCAGTATAAACGCAGCCACTCTGTTTTATTTAGAGATTGAGCATGATTAATGCAAATGTAATGTCCCCTAACCCCCTGTCAGTAGGGTGCAAACTGTGATTAATGAAATGCCAAAGGAAATATGGAGCTGTGAGGAGAGCATAGCAATGCAGTATGTTGAAATGTTTTCTTATATAAACATTCTCTATGCAATTTGTGATATGTGTATATAGCTTGTCCTGAAAAACAAAGTAGTTCGCACATGAGTGAATTGTAACTAGTGGTCTATGCAAGATAAACATAATACTAGAGAAAATTATACATTTTACATACTTTGGTCTCCATAAAATATACAATCAAATCGTTGTGCAAATTCCTGAACCTCGCATTATGTGGAATTATATATATATATTAAACATTTTATGTCCTCTTACATTGTAATTATGGTCACACCAAGGAGTGTGGAGAAAGCGCCGATAACATCTCGCGAGTTTTGGATTATGGGATTTGACTTTGCAGTGGGTGGAGACAGGATAGCAAGTATAATCGAAATCGCCTTTTTGACAGCTAACGTAAAAAAATACTGTTTAACTTAAACTTGATGAATGAATGCGTTGATATTTCGTACTGTTGCACCTACATCGAGGCATATCGTTAAGGAGGTTCATTCTATCACGTCAATCCTCTGGAACGTTTCTGCGGAGAGTATGCTCTAGAGCTTGTAATGCTGCCTTAGCTGAAACGTTTCAGCTACAGTGAAGAAGATACCTTTTCAGTTTAATCGAAACTCCCCGGTAAGAATAATAAAAAACGTTTTATAATCGGTGCATGTCATGGTTTCAATGTGATGTTTGAAAACTTAGTTTCAAGACAAAGTTTCGAATTCAAAAGCACTGCGGCCATTGGCAAATTGTCTTGACGCTACTGTATCAATGTATTCTGCTCATGGCATGACACATTATTTTAACGCAAGAATGTAACGTTAGCGGTTTGCTTGGACAAATTAGGCTATGGCTTCAAATATGAACAGGACCTGTTTCTAAGCAGCCCATGGAGTCTTCATGAATATCAGTCAAGCTTAGTCCTACAAAGGCTATAGGTGTTTAATCATAACTATGGTAATCTGAACCCTGACATTGTTATCAATCGCGATTCTTCATTAACACAGTTTTGTCTAGGCCTTAACAAGACGGAAGTAAACACGTTTGTTCTGTGTGTTCAACTCAATTCTGCATGACAAAAGGGTAACTGCTAACACAGTTTGGTCAGGTAGTATTGTCTGGTCTGGGATTGATTCATCCTGGAATAGATTTAGCTACACCAGGGTAATCACAAACCCAAGTAATTAATCCCTTACATTTTCAAGAATTTCCTAAATCGCATACAGACAAATCCATGTTGACTGAGGATGACGTTTATGAAAATCCCACCAACTAAAGTTGAAAACCAGCATTCTTGAGGTTTTCATATTTCGTTTTTGAATCGACCTTTTTTTAATACATTTTTTACAAGATTTTATTTGATGTCTTATAAACAATACAGCACATACAAACGACTACATCCTACAAACATCACCCCTGTCCAGACCTACTTGAATCCCGTGTTTGATTACACATTAAGTTAATAGTTTCACAAATAGGCCTAGCCAACACTATGAATGATTCATTTTTTTAAAGTAGGCTATCATGACTTCTTCTGCAATATGGACCTCTCTCACCTGTTGCTCTTGGTCTCAGGTGAGTGGGTGCAGCTATAGCCTACATATCATGAAAACAGCCAACCTGTCCTAAATATGAATGCCTAATTTTCATTGCCTCGGTACTTCTGTTAGGAAGGTAATTTATAGTGAATGGGAGCTCAGCTGGCAGCCTGTAGTTGAGGTAGATGAAGTGGAAATCTGGGGGAGTTGATGAGAGAAGTGTGTGTGTATCTGAATATTAGGAATGTAGCCTAATTCGTTGGTGTATTATTGACAATACACAGTTTCTGCTTTTTAGGATATCTGTGTAATGCACACTTCCTTTTAGGCCTATATATGAGATACCTATTCTATTTTTCTATGTCATAGTATTGTATTTCATTTTCTGGCCTTTTAGGAGGCTGTCATGTGGCTGAATTATAATGTGCTATGCTGCAATGTTTCCAGAGGATGTTCTGTCCTCTCTTCTGTCTGACATTTCTCCTGAACCTGCAGAATGGATGCGTCGGCCAGCATTTCTCATGGGCCCCCCTGGGGCAACAATGACTGGAAACAAACCAAGTACTGTCAACTTTAAGGAAAATAATCTAGGCTATTAAGGGGTTTATAAGTAATTTTCTTTTAGAATTCAAGGGGTGCATTTTAAATGATTGGAAACCTTACAGGCTACGGTGACTTTAACTGCATCTGGGTTTTTGTGACAGTGGCAGGCTGACAGTGTGTCCCCAGCAGAGCGGAAGAGAGGGAGAGTATGGTACAGCTGCTAATGTTGTGCGTTGGTCTGTAGCTCTAGCTAACATGAGCGCTAGGAGGCTTGATCCAACCTGACATGCCACAATTGGGCCAGGAATAAAAATGACAAAAGGGGACGCCTCAAATGAGCCTGGAGGACACAGGCAATAAACTAGCTGAGAAGAGCGGTCTATTAAGTGGTTCTTTGTGAGAACGGAGAGGTGAGCAAGTTGTCCTTCAAAAGGATGAGGATGCAGAGCAGGGAGGGAATCTCCAAGGTGATCCTGAAGGGACAAGCCAGCGACAGGCAGAAATGCCAGAGTAAGATACTAACAGCGCTGTTTACCTATCGTGAAGCGGGAGCCTTATTAAAATGCATTAGAATCTCCAGGCTGCTGCTTCTCCCATCCCCATCATCAGGGTGCTTATCATCTCCAAGGCAAACGGCAATACAAAACACTAGGGAGCTGTGCAAGGCCTGTCAGCCAAGTCCTGATAGAGAGACCTGGCACGCTCCGCCTCAGCTCAGTCGCTACTGCTGTGATGTCATCAGAGAGAGGCTTAACAACATTCTCCTTGGTTACTGCTGCTACTGCTCACCCTTTTGTAACCAAACGCATATAGGAGCAGTTTGGAAACACTACTGTCTCCTGCTCCCATCACTACAAATGTCAGAGGTTTGATCATGTATAGATAAGAGATTAGTGACTGTAAAAAGGATATGGTCATTTCCATCTAAAATAACCCATGTGAAGTTCAAAGGAGTATGGCAAATCCTTTTTTATTAATTAAGGGATATATACTTTTTTTTTTTTTTTAATTTTTAAACAATTTTCCATCTTAAAATGTAGGAGTAAGCAAAGATGGAAAAGGGGTATTTTTTTGGAAAACCTCTACCAGAAATAGTCTAAAGGTATTAGATATATATATATATATATATATATAATATATATATATATATATATATATATATATATATATATATATATATATATATATATATATATATATATATATATATATATATATATATATATATATATATAACACTCATATTGAAGGAAACACCCCTTGCCAACAAATATCAACACTTTATATTTAGTTTTGGATACATTTTTCTGCCTTTAAGTTTCAGAAAAATTGCCTTGTGCCTTGAAATTCTGTTATCAAAAACCCACATCTTTAAGATATTTTCTCATTTCTCTCCCTCATTAGGAGGGGAGGATAATGGAAGTTCACAAGTAACAAATAAAGGTAGATTTATTAAGTAGTCAGTGATTTTTTTTTTACTGATATCAATTTGGTTTATGAATTATTGTGATTATAACTTGATTGGTAATGGAATATTTAAAAAATCGCTAATGGAATTTCTGCAGTTGAATTGGCAGTTGAATTGGCTACAACAAAGTAAAGAATACTGAACTATACTCTAGTGGGCACACTAGAGTTAGGTACACTATAGTACTGTACTTTATGGTACTCTACTTGACTACTGTACTTTGCTGTACTCGAATGCTCTCTGCTGTGCTGTACTCTACTCTACTGAGCTCTACTGTGGAATTGCCCAGATGCTGAATTGTCTTTACTATTTCAAAGACCATTTCAGCTTCCCTGAAACGAGGGCTATTTTTCAATTGTCTTTCCTTGATTCCTCACGTCCTCTCTCTTTGCCTCCTCGACATGCATTGGAGAAGAAGATTAGACCAAGGAATCTCGGATCTTCTGTACATTGTGAGGAGGCAAAGAGAGAGGATCTGAGTAATCAAGGAAAGACAATTGAAAAATAGCCCTTGTTTCAGGGAAGCTGAAAAGGTCTTTGAAATAGTAAAGACAATTCAGCATCTGGGCAATTCCACAGTAGAGCTTGGGATTGGGATTACTAGGTCACCCAGGGACATCTATAAAGACAGAACTACTCCAGGCTTTGTGCTTTTTGTCTTCTCAGAGAGACAAAAGCAGAAAGCTGTTTTTACTGTAAAAGCATAGAGCGAAGTCAGGTGAAACCTCAGGCTAGAAATGTGTTGTCCAGTCTGGCTGGTTTAACAGTTGTTCTACGCACGGCATATTTACTTACTGTATCGCCTGCCTGCTGCCTTCGAAGGGAATATTTACTTTTCTTAATGCCTGTTTCATTATTTATAAGCAGCATTCAGTATAACAAAGATTTTGGGACTATTAGGGGAAAGCAGATGTGGGTGAGTTGGTTGACTGAGAAGCGTGGTGGGTGGGTGGGAGCTCTAGGGAGACTGAATACTGATGAAGTGGAGCTGGAGCGGTAACATTAAGCCAGACAAATATCATTTAAATGTGAATCATTCCCAGTTGTAGCCCGAGTTCATGCATGCATGTGATTATGATGGGAACTATGCTGACCTTTCTCCAATTGGATCATTTTACTCTTAATGTAACATTTACTTCCTCACAGAAAATGTCAAGCAAAAAGCGCTCTGTTTACTCTTCATTCAGAGTGTGTTATTCCCCGCAGCAACAGAAGTTAAGCTATGTAAGGACATCAGTTTTCAAACAACCCAGGCTGTCAATGTCTATTTTATGCCTAATAATTAGTTCTGTAGATGTGTAGTTCTATAGTTTACATATTATAAAAATGTTTTTAAATGATTTAGTCCAGGGGTTTTCAAACTTTTCTTGCCCAGGCACCCCCAGCCAGGCAAACCAGGGACCTTCATCGTATGTTAGCAGAAAAAAATCAAATCATGTCTTATCAGGTGAATGACAATGGCAAGTAGAAGTAATCAACATTTTAAAGTGAAGAGATTTTTGTAGACAGTTATTGTTTTGACATCCCCAAAGTTCATTGGGAGAGGAAATGTAAACTAACAGTCTATTGGCGGCATAGAGATTTTTGCTGTTATAAAACATTTTCTGCAATTCTACACATTTTTCAATTGAGCTGAGACAATTTTGCAGTTTTAAAGCTAATTTCCTGAATTTCTATGCATTTTGCAATGGCTAATGCTGTGTTCCTCTGCAAAAAAATCAATGGACATGTGCCCAGAATGCCCAGTTTCTCTTCTCCTTGACTATAGCTTTTTTTTTTGTTAGTTCTCAAAGATGGTATTATAAAAATTAAAGTGTGTGTGTGTGTATGTAATGTATGTATGTATACTTTCTTTTTTACAATACATACAGACATATATACACTCGCACACATTTGAAGTCGGAAGTTTACATACACTTAGGTTGGAGTCATTAAAACTCGTTTTTCAACCACGCCACAAATTTCTTGTTATCAAACTATAGTTTTGGCAGGTCGGTCAGAAATGTACATACACTAAGTTGACTGTGCCGTTAAACAGCTTGAAAAATTCCAGAAAATTATGTCATGGCTTTAGAAGCTTCTGATAGGCTAATTGACATAATTTGAGTCAATTAGAGGTGTACATGGATGTGGATGTATTTCAAGGCCTACCTTCAAACTTAGTGCCTCTTTGCTTGACATCATAGGAAAATCAAAAGAAGTCAGCCAAGAACTCAGAATTATTTTTGTAGACCTCCACAAGTCTGGTTCATCCTTGGGAGCAATTTCCAAATGCCTGAAGGTACCACATTTATCTGTACAAACAATAGTACACAAGTATAAACACCAAGGGACCACGCAGCTGTCATACTGCTCAGGAAGGAGACGCGTTCTGTCTCCTAGAGATGAACGTACTTTGGTATGCGGAAAGTGCAAATCCATCCCAGAACAACAGCAAAGGACCTTGTGAAGATGCTGGAGGAAACAGGCTCCAGCAGGTTTCATCAGCGTATCACCCACCACGACTGTGCATTTTGAAAACCTATATACTGTTCAAGTTGGAAGTTTACATAGACTTAGGTTGGAGTCATTGGAGTCATTCTGTACGCTTTCTTGAATTTGGTCTGAGATTAGGAGCACACTCTTAAAGGGAGTGCTCCTAATCTCAGTTTGTTACCTGTATAAAAGACACCTGTCCACAGAAGCAATCGATCAATCAGATTCCAAACTCTCCACCATGGCTAAGACCAAAGAGCTCTCCAAGGATGTCAGGGACAAGATTGTAGACCTACACAAAGCTGGAATGGGCTACAAGACCATTGCCAAGCAGCTTGGTGAGAAGGTGACAACAGTTGGTGTGATTATTCGCAAATGGAAGAAACACAAACGAACGGTCAATCTCCCTCTGCCTGGGGCTCCATGCAAGATCTCACCTGAGTGGAGTTGCAATGATCATGAGAACGGTGAGGAATCAGCCCAGAACTACACGGGAGGATCTTGTCAATGATCTCAAGGCAGCTGGGACTATAGTCACCAAGAAAACAATTGGTAACACACTACGCCGTGAAGGACTGAAATCCTGCAGTGCCCGCGAGGTCCCTGCTCAAGAAAGCACATATACATGCCCATCTGAAGTTTGCCAATGAACATCTGAATGATTCAGAATACAACTGGGTGAAAGTGTTGTGGTCTGATGAGGCCAAAATGGAGCTCTTTGGCATCAACTCAACTCACTGTGTTTGGAGGAGGAGGAATGCTGCCTATGATCCCAAGAACACCATCCCCATCGTCAAACATGGAGGTGGAAACATTATGCTTTGGTTGTTTTTCTGCTAAGGGGACAGGACAACTTCACCGCATCAAAGGGGTGATGGACGGGGCCAGGTACCGTCAAATCTTGGGTGAGAACCTCCTTCCCTCAGCCAGGGCATTGAAAATGGGTCGTGGATGGGTATTCCAGCATGACAATGACCCAAAACACACGGCCAAGGCAACAAAGGAGTGGCTCAAGAAGAAGCACATTAAGGTCCTGGAGTGGCCTAACTAGTCTCCAGACCTTAATCCCATAGAAAATCTGTGGAGGGAGCTGAATGTTTGAGTTGCCAAACGTCAGCCTCGAAACCTTAATGACTTGGAGAAGATCTGCAAAGAGGAGTGGGACAAAATCCCTCCTGAGATGTGTGCAAACCTGGTGGCCAACTACAAGAAACGTCTGACCTCTGATTGCCAACAAGGGTTTTGCCACCAAGTACTAAGTCATGTTTTGCAGAGGGGTCAAATACTTATTTCCCTCATTAAAATGCAAATCAAAAATTTTGACATGCGTTTTTCTGGATTTTTTTGTTGTTATTCTGTCTCTCACTGTTCAAATAAACCTACCATTTAAAATTATAGACTGATCATTTTGTCAGTGGGCAAATGTAAAAAATCAGCAGGGGATCATACTTCTTTCCCTCACTGTAGCCTACTTTGTCTGTTTCACAAAAAACACTACATAGAAAATGTATTTCGCCACATATGATGGACTTCAAGGCCGTCTCTTAGTAGTGTGTGTACCGCAATATTATCTGGAGCACCAAAATGTAGGTTAATTGAAGTCATTGTGCCTGAATGGTTATGACAGTGAACGGTTGCAACAAATCTTATCTAGAATATCTTTCTAGTTCTGTGTTCCTAGTAACAGGATGGCTAAGTATTTTTTTAAAACTTGTCCTGTCATTTCTGCGTGCTGGTTACGGTGCCAGAGTCTTTTTTTAGAAAGTCCAGATTTATTGTCAAACTGTGCGAGACTTTCCATTACGCTATGTAATCATTAATAATCCACTTCTTAAATTGAGTGTTCTGTTTTTCCTGAGTGCTAGCATGTCCCAATACATCCTACCATCCTTTTCTATACATCTGTATAATTCAGAATTGGAATAAAATATTACACAACAGGATATTTAATATGGAAAGCATCATGGGGTGCCTCTTTAGGGAGAACCCTGGGGAGTGGAGCGGTGGAGTTTGGATCCACATTTTCGCTCACAAAAACTTTTGATCTCCAGCCGAAACCTCAGTGGGTCAGTGCAGTGTTAGCTGAAGATGATGCCATGGAATTGCCTGCTAATTTATCACAGAGGCAGGCTGACGTTTGGAAAAACCTTCAGTACTTGGCACAGTGGAATTGCAGTGGGCCCTGCACGCATCCCTGTGGGCTGCCTGTGTGCATTGAGGAGGATTAACGCTCACCATTGCCCTTGTCCTCATGGATTGGAGGGCAATGCTGCTTTAGGTCTTCATGCTGTGACATTTAAGCAGCAAAAAAATGCATTGAGCACTATTAGCCCATTTCTCGTCCTTTGAATGTGAATGAGTAAAATGAAGTGGTATTGTCTGAATATCATACCAACTTAAACGCATGTAGGAATTGGTTAAATGGGTAGGCTAAAAGGGAAAGCCGAGGGGTTTGTGCTATCTGCCTATACAGGTACATTTGACATCTTAGAAGTAATTTCTGGACCTAAATCCCATGTAGGGGGCTTGGTCAAACTTCAGAGGAACCCTGTAGGTAATTTCTTTTTCAAATGGCACCCTATTCCCTTTGTTGTGCACTACTTCTGATCAGGTCAATCACTTCAAATGTAGTGCAGTTCACATATGATATTCTGAGTACCAGTACATCTGCATTGCTATCATATTGTATCTATAGATGGAAGCCCTTATCTCCATCTATAGATACAATAAGACTTTTCCCACCTGAATTAGTATCATGCTCTTTTGCTTAACTAAATCTCAAATCATAATGAAAAAAAGTTAAAAAGCTCTTGGGTAACTGATCTTTTTCCTATAACTTAGCTACAACTGCAGGGTATTACCACAAGTACTGAGCCTACTACTACCACTGACATATTGTAGCCTATGTATTTGGATGTCAAAATAGCCTGAGGACTTTTTTTTTGCCTGCCTCTATTGCAGCATATGAGAGCAGATATGGAAAGAGAATGAGAGCAGCAAGAGAGAGAGTGAAAGAGAGTGCAGGGAGGGAGAGATGGAGCCATCATGTCTTTGTTCAGTCTGGCTTCTTCCTCCAGGGCCCTTGGGTTGGCTGGCTGCTAGAGGAGAGAGAGTCCGGGGCTTTAGGAGAGTGTAAGGCTGGCTGTGTCCAATGGGCCCTGGTCAAAAGTATTGCACTAAATAGGAAATAGGGTGCCATTTGGGACTGAGACCGAGTCAGGCCAGAGATACTGGAGTTCTTTATGAGCTCAGTCTGGAGAGAAGAGAGAGACAGGAAGACCATGGGGGGATGGCTGCTCTCTGGGGATGCTAGTGGCAAAGGAGGATTCTCCAGGAGTTTTTAGGATGGAGTGATTTTACAGAGGAAAATTTTAAGAAATCAGAGGTGCATGTGTGTCTGTCCAAATGTGTGTTAGAAGTGGCAATGCCCGTTCATTATGTTTCCATGATATCTGCTCTATGAATCTTGTGCTCCATGTCTGCTGCTCAAAGCATTAGAGACATTGAGGTAGGGTTAAACTGGAATTATTTGACTCAACATGGGATTGAAGGATAGATGGGCTTGGCTGCAAAATAGACTTGGGTGGTATCCAGATTGTCCTACCTTTAAACAGACCCTGTGCCATCCTGGGATATTCGGGTATTACCGGCGCCACACACAAGGGGCGCTATTTTCAACCCCCACTGAGCCTCTGTAATACCAAGATTAGCAATGCTAACATGTACATGGAAAATACCATAGTGATTGCTAGTTAAATGCAAACGAACGCATGCAAACATTTTTACAGTCTCTGATAAACTGTTTGCAGGACAGATCACAGCTCATAAAGTTTATAAAAGTAACAAAACATTCTACTCACAGTTTGCTGCACACACAAAACTAATATTAGACAGCAAGGTAGTTCTAAAAACCATATCTAGATTGTTTTCAAGTTTATGGGCGATTTATCTTGATTTTTGAAAATTTTTCTCTGAATAAGCTTTGTTGCACAAATAAAGGTCAATACACTGGATTTCAAACAGGAATAATCTAATGAATTCAGGGATTATAAATATAAGCCTTTGACCCACTAATGATTTAATTATTTTATCAAAATAGTTTAACCTGCTTTTTTTGCAATAATCACTGATCTGGCTTTCAAAGCTTCATATGAAAATCCATTTTTGTTATAAATTTAACCAGAATCATGTTTTCTACTCATTGCACATTTATAAAACATAGACTAGATGGCTAGCACTTAAGTCTGTGACTAAAATGCTAAAAGTTGACTGCAGGTATTTACTTTAAAAAGATTTGGTATTGAAAAACCATCCCGTGGCTATTACCAAATACTCTGGAATACGGCATATACAGTATACCTACCAAGCCTACTGCAGACCGTCTGGCTCCAGGGAGAGGAAGGGAGTGTATTTAGTGTCTACAGCCCAAAGTTGAAGGTTAGGGAGAGTGTCCGTAGATTCTGATGAATATTATAGATGCCAATGACTACGCTAACTCTCTTGACTCTTCTTTTTGAGTATTGCTAAATTATCATGGTGATATAAAGCATATTTTAAATGAATTGTTTAAGTCTCAATGTTATTTACTCAACTTTTTTATACTGGAATAATTATATTATTTTAATCTCAGACGCTATTATGGAAAGTGATATTTATAGTATTCCAGGCAGAGGCTAGCCTATTGAAACATTTGTTCTTGTAGCAGTCAACCTTTAGATGACTACTTTCCCACATAGTCTGGAAGCAGCTGCTTGGGATCTGAATTAGTGGCGGCATCCCAAATGGCACTGTATTCCCAAGATAGGGCTGCAGTAAAAAGTAGTGCATTATGGGTCCTGGAGTGATCAAAAGCAGTGCACTATATAGGGAATAGCATTTGGGACGCAGATAGCCTGTCTCACCACATGACTCACTTGTTCTCTCAATATGCAGGTTAGTGTAGTTTTAAGAGGAACTTTTCTTTTCCCCTTTCTCACAATGTCATTCATCAAGACATAACCAGGAGGGGAATGTGATTTGAGGTTCTAGGAATGCCTGTGCTTATCCACCAAGGTAAACAAAGGATACGTCCCAACTGGCACCCTTTTCCCTAGCCTATACAGTGCACTACTTTTGATCAGAGCCATATGGGTCCTGGCCAAAAGTAGTGCATTTAAAAGGAATACTTTGAGATTTTGGCAATGAGTCCCTTTATCTACTTCCTCAGAGTCCGACGACCTTGTGGATACCATTTGTATGTCTCTGCGTCCAGTATGAAGGAAGTTAGAGGTATTGCGAGCCAATGTTAAGTAGCGTTGTTAGCTATTTCCATAGACTTCTAGTCATTGCTTTAACTGTAGTTAGCAATTGAGCTAAAGCTAGTGAGAAACTACCTTCCAACTGCATGCAGAGACATGAAAATGGTATCCACGAGTTCATTTGACTCTAGGGAAGTAGATAAAGGGCTTCATTGCCAAAATCCAGGAGTATCCCTTTATTTGGGACGCAGACAGACTTCTCCAAGGGAAGGGACTTTGATCCCTAAAATTGTTCTACTGGTATGTAGACCTTCATCATGCACTGAAAATAATAGGCTTACACTTTGATATTATTTCTATGATTACTAAGTCTGAAATATAGTATGTTCAGTTGGAAACATGATATCAGTAATATGCAAAAAATTCTCTCTCTCCCCCCACCCCCTCTCTCTCACTCTCTCCCTCTCCAGGTGTATCGGCACCTGGCTAGCGGGAGGCGGAGCATGCATGTGAGATCAGAGATCATATTGGACGTGGAGCTGTGATGCGTGCGGCGAGCTGCAGGATGAACGTGGCGGCCATTCTGAATGGCCTGCTGGTGTCGGTGGTGGCAGCACTGCTCTGGAAGTACGTGAGGCTAAGTGAGCACGCTGCAGTACTGGAGGAGGAGCTGCAGCTGACCCGCCAGTCCCAGGAGCTGTCCCAGGCCCGGATAGACTACCACGCCGCTCTGCTCGCCCTCCAGGAGCATGGCACCCGTATGGTCTGCACCGGCAAGATGCACACTGACCGCATCTGCCGCTTCGACTACCTGTGCTACTGCACCGAGGCTGAAGAGTTTGTCTTCTTCCACAGCAACTCCTCCTTCATGTTGCCCAACCTGGGGCCCCGGCGCTTCCAGCCGGCCCTGCTGGACCTGTCCTCTGTGGAGGATCACAACACCCAGTACTTCAACTTCCTGGAGCTGCCCGCAGCTGCCCTCAAGTTCATGCCCAAGCCTGTGTTCGTCCCTGACGTCACCCTCATCCTCAACCGGTTCAATCCGGATAACCTGATGCACGTGTTCCACGATGACCTACTGCCCATCTTCTACACCATGCGGCAGTACTCGGACCTGGACGATGAGGCCCGCCTGGTCTTCATGGAGGGCTGGGGTGAGGGCGCACACTTTGACCTCTACCGCCTGCTGAGCAGCAAGCAGCCACTTCTCAAAGAGCAGCTGAGGAACTTTGGCAAACTTATGTGCTTTACTAAGTCCTACGTGGGCTTGTCCAAGATGACCACATGGTACCAGTACGGCTTTGTCCAGCCACAGGGCCCCAAAGCCAACATCCTGGTCTCTGGGAACGAGATCCGGCAGTTTGCCTCATCGCTGATGGAGAAGCTCAATATCACCACGAGAGGAGGAGAGGAGAGTGCAGCGGAGGAAAAGGATGAGTACTTCGTAGTGTTCAGTCGCTCCATCAACAGACTCATCCTGAACGAAGCGGAGCTGATCCTGGCGTTAGTGCAGGAGTTCCAGATGAGAGTGGTGACTGTGTCTCTGGAGGAGCAGAACTTCCCCAGAATCGTCAAGGTCATCAGCGGGGCCTCCATATTGGTCAGCATGCACGGGGCCCAGCTGGTCTCCTCTCTCTTCCTCCCCCGGGGGGCCGTCGTTGTGGAGCTCTTCCCCTATGCGGTCAACCCAGAGCAGTACACCCCTTACAAAACCCTGGCCTCTCTACCAGGCATGGACCTGCAGTATGTGGCCTGGAGGAACATGGTGGAGGAGAACTCTGTGGCCTACCCAGAGAGGCCCTGGGAGCAGGGAGGTATAGCCCACCTGGATAAGGAAGAGCAGGATCACATCCTGACCAGTAAGGAAGTACCCAGACACCTGTGCTGCCGCAACCCTGAGTGGCTCTATCGTATTTACCAGGACACCATAGTGGACATCCCTTCTTTACTAGAGGCTCTCAGAGCGATCGTGAAAACCAGGCCCAACCTGAAGAAGGCCAAGCCTGCCAGCACGGTCCACCCGGGCCGGGTCAGAGAGCCCCAGTGCCAGACATCGGTCCAGGCCACCAATGAGGCCAAGCTGACTGTGTCCTGGCAAATCCCCTGGAACCTGAAGTACCTGAAGGTCAGGGAAGTGAAGTACGAAGTGTGGATCCAGGAGCAAGGAGAGAACACGTACATGCCTTATATTCTCCCCCACCAGAACTATACCTTCTCTGAAAACATCAAACCCTTTACGACGTACCTGGTGTGGGTCCGCTGCATCTTTAACAAAAACCTCCTGGGGCCTTTTGCCGATGTACTCATGTGCAGGACATAATTTGTGTTGATCTATACAGTTACAAGTTTGTGACTGCTTGTTCCAGATGATCAGATATTGGGGTTGTGGATTACTGAAGGTGATACTAGATAAGTTCAGCCAGTAGTTTTGAAAGTAGCGCTCACGAGCCAAAATGGGTCCCAGAAAATTGTGCACAATTGTATACGATGTCATTCATTTTGTATGTTAAGTTACGTCCTGCACAATAAATGTATATTTCCTACAATTCGTATGATATGTTACGAATTTGTAAGTGCTTAAGATCCCGTTCAATCTCATTAATATGAAAATCTGTGATTGAGGATAGTCTCCGATTTGAGGATAGTTGATATGATGTGATCTGTATCTAGGATGAGAGACAACCATGTCCTCAGACAGAGAGTGAAATGCAATGGAAGTTCAATGGCATTTAGCATGGGACGCAGGAACACGAGTCACGATTTAAGGATGCATCATCTGTACCAATAGCAGAAAGTACTATACAACGGATCTTTTTGAGATATAGGAATTTCTTTAATATACTTATTTATGAGCAAAAATATTTTTTATTCGTCTTAAAACACTGAACCTATCTATATCTGTACTTATTTGAGTATGTAATGTAGGTTTTCAGCAAAGCTCAGATTTGATTGGTTTGTGATTTGTTATCTGAGAAATCACAACTTTGTGGCTTAGCCTACCCTCCTGCACAAAGTTGTAGCTTTGTCATGTTGCCTTTCTAATTGTCAATTGACATAATTGTTTGCAGAATGTTTCCAAAACCTTAAAGGGATACTGTAAGATTCTGGCAATTTTCTACTTACCCAGAGTCCGATGAACTCGTGGGCACGCTATTTATGCCTCTGCGTGCAGTATGAAGGAAGATAGGATTGCAAAACTACTTCTAACTAGCATTAGCATAATGACTGGAAATCTATGGGTATCTGCTAGCTGGGTATCTGCTTCAGGCCTGGACAATTCCAGTCCTCGGGAGGCCTAATTGGTGTGACACTTTTCCCCCCCGTCCCTAGCAAACACACCTGATTTTAAACTAATTCAATTTTTAACTGAAGTTCATGATTATTTTGATTATTGGAGTCAGGTGTGTTAGCTGGGGCAAAAGTGTGACACCAATCAGGACCCAGAGGACTGGACTTGCCCAGGCCTGCTAGCTGCAAATACCTATACACTTCCAGTCATTACACTAAATCCAGTTAGCAATTATGCTAGCACTAGTTAGCAACTTCCTTCAAACTGCAATCAGAAACATATAAGAAGGGTGTCCATTTTTTCATTTGACCCTGGGGAAGTAGATAAAGGTCCTCATTGCCAAAATCCCGAAGTATCCCTTTAAGAGAAACCAAAATGAATTTGAAAATGTGGTTACAAGTCTACAGTACCATTAAGTATGTGTTATTAGTTGTAATTGAATTATCTTGTGCTTCATTGAGGCTTTAATATTTGCCAGTTATCTTTTTGAACTATTGTGACCCATGGATAGTAAATTCTTCCTCTTCTAGATTATTTGAGATATTAATTCAAGGCAGATAAAAACTTTCAAAGAGTGTGTCCAGGAAAATGTTTGCAGTTTTCTAAAGATGCGGACTAAAACATGCATTATTCCTTCAAATAGTAGCAGTATTTTACGAACATTGTTCCTCTAAATGAAAATAAAGAGAATATATTATGTATTGATGTGAAAGGTTCTGTTGCTATGCGGTGCAGTTGCTAGATATGCGGGGGTTAGTTCTATTTCTTTCAGAAAAACTGGAGCTTCTTTATTCAGTGTCTTTGTCATTGTGTGTCAAAAGATAAATACAAAAAGGTTCATGTCACTTCAGTGTGCCCATTACAGCAATTCTGAGTTCAATTGTCCTATTATTATTTTTTATTCTGTCTACACAGTTGCAGAAAATGATCAGAATTCCTTACTTACTATTAATCGGTACAATTTCTGATTGTGATCTTAGAAAATTTGTGCAGGTTATATGCATGCATAAACTTGTGAAATAATTAGCCTGTGATGCTTTGGTAATGACTACTATGCCCTGAATCAAACTGGAGTAATAACCCATTCTATGGCTCATCAATGCTGCTAACCATGCGTGATTCAGTGTCTTTATCCCAAATGGCACCCTCTTCCCTTTTATACTGTACTACTTTTGACCAAGAACTATAAAGGTCACCAGAGCCTAAAAGTAGTGCTCTATAGGGAATAGGGTCCATTTTGGGACTCAGCCCAAGTCTATATGATGGTGTGCAATGCTGCCTGTTACATTTCATTGCCTTGTGGTGTGCAAAACTAAAGTAATGGCTAGCTTCCCAGTATGTGCCAAGCCCTCAGAGTACGAGTGCTGATGTAAGATCAGCTGCAGATCTCGTGTCCTGCTAAGCGTATATACATTGCCTTCAGAACGTATTAACACCCTTTGACTTTTTCAACATTTTGCTGTTACAAAGTGGGATTAAAATGGTTGGAAAAAAACGTCCAATTAAATCCATCTACAAATAATCTAATGTCAAAGTGGAAGAAAAATGACACTAATACAGTATATCTTTATAAGTATTCAACCCACTTAGTCAATACATGTTTCTCTGGGCAAGTGTCTAACAGCTTTTCACACCTGAATTGTGCAACATTTGCCCCTTATTCTTTTCACAATACTTCAAGTTCTGTCATTGTTTATTGATCATTGCTAGACAACTGTATTTGGGTCTTGCCATAGATTTTCAAGCAGATTTAAGTCAAAACTGTAACTCAGCCACTCAGGAACATTCAGTGTCTTCTTGGTAAACAACCAGTGTAGATTTGACCTTGTGTTTTAGGTTATTGTCCTTCTGAACTGTAAATTAATCTCCCAGTATCTAGTGGAAAGCAGACTGAACCAGGTTTTACTCTAGGATTTTGCCTGTGCTTAGCTCCATTTCATTTCTATTTTAACCTGAAAAACTCCCCAGTCTTTAGCGATTACAAGCGTGCCCATAACATTATGCAGCCATTTCTATGCTTGAAAAGAATGGAGAGTGGTACTCAGTAATGTGTTGTATTGGGTTTGCCCCAAATATAACACTTTGTATTTAGGACAAAAAGTGATTCCTTTGCCACATTTGTTTTCAGTATTACTTTACTGCCTTGTTGCAAACATAATGCATGTTTTGGAATATTTGAATTCTGTACAGGCTTCCTTAGTTTCACTCTGTCAATTAGGTTAGTATTGTGGAGTAACTACAAAGTTGTTGATCCATCCTCAGTTTTCACCTTTCACAGCTGCTCAAAGGGATATTTAATGTCTGTTTATTTTAAATATTTTTTTAAAACTTATTTAGGCTTGCCATAACAAAGGGGTTGAATAGTTATTGACTCAAGACATTTGAGCTTTTCATTTTTAATTATACTGAACAAAAATATAAATGCAACAATGAACAATTTTACTGACTTACAGTTATGAGGAAATGAGTCCATTTAAATTCATTAGGCCCTAATCTGTGGATTTCACATGACTGGGCAGGGGCGCAGGGCCTGGGAGAGCATACACCCACCCACTTGGGAGCCAGGCCCACCCACTGGGTTTAATCAGCTTCTTGATATGCTACACCTGTCAGGTGGATGGATTATCTTGGTAAAGGAGAGATAATCCCTTACAGGGATTTAAAGACATTTCTGCTCAAAATTGGATAGAAACAAGCTTTTTGTGCATATTTAACAGTTCTGGGATCTTTTATTTCAGCTCATGAAACATGGGACCAACACCTTACATGTTGCCTTTATATTATTGTTCAGTATAATTTAGAATTTTTGGGGAAATCATCATTCCACTTTGACATTATGGTGTATTGTGTGTAGGCCAGTGAAAAAATCTCAATTGAATCAATTTTAAATTCAGGCTGTAACACAACAAAATGTGGAAAAAGGTCAAGGGGTGTGAATACTTTCTGAAGGCACTGTATTGTGATCTAAAAGGTTAAACTGTCCTAAATCAGCAATCCTACTCTGAGCGCTTGACATGCGGCCCCAGATCACTCTGTCCCACGGTTGAGTTTTCAGCAGAGGGCACAGGTTTGAAACGGTTTTTGAGGCAGCTGAGAGTGGTGACAGGAATCTGTGAATCAATAGCATTGGATTGGGTTTCTCTCTTCCCCTAAAACAGCACTAGTGACACACAGATCGCCAGTGCCAATTCATAGACTTTGCAATGTGTTGCATTGTTGATTATTGGTATAATCATTTAATGGACATTAATGGTGTCATAATAATCAAGGGATTTAAATGCAGTGCTGACTTGCTAGTATGTGAATATCCTACCCATTGTGCTGTACCCATTGAGGTATCCTACTGATTAACTAAATTCCACATTAACTGGAATTTGTCACTTTTTGACTGAGATGTTATGGTTTGAAAGTCCACCTTGAACTGTTTTTAAAAAAGATGTTCTCAAATGCAGTTCTGTCAGTGTTTGTATTCAAGAGATTATTTTGAACCGTTGTTGTTCAATGTGATGTTGTATTTTGTGTGTTTCTTTTGCTTGTTAGGTTGTGTATACCACCTCCAGTAAAAAAATTAATATATTTGCTAAGACTGAAGTGTGCCAGAAACTATTGTACATGTATTATGTTTATTATAATGCTAAAAAAGTAAGTATTGAGAAACTGAGTTATTGAATAAAGCAACATTATTTTATATACAGTACCAGTCAAAAGTTTGGAGACACCTACTCATTCCAGGGTTTTTATTTTTTTACTACATTGTGGAATAATAGTGAAGACATCAAAACTAGGAAATAACACATATGGAATCATGCAGTAACCAAAAAACAAATCAATATATGTTTTATATTTGAGACTCTTCAAAGTAGCCACCTTTTGCATTGATGGCAGCTTTCAACACTTGGCATTCTCTCAACCAGCTTCATGAGGTAGTCACCTGGAATGCATTTCAATTAACAGGTGTGACTTTCTTAAATTAATTTGTGGAATTTCTTTCCTTATTGCATTTGATCCAATCAGTTGTGTTGTGACAAGGTTGGGGTGGTATACAGAACATAGCCCTATTTGGTAAAAGATCAAGTCCATATTATGGGAAGAACAGCTCGAAAAAGCAAAGAGAAATGACAGTCCATCATTACTTTAAGACATGAAGGTCAGTCAATCCAGAAAACGTCAAGAACTTTGAAAGTTTCTCAAAGTGCAGTCGCAAAAACCATCAAGGGCAAAGATGAAACTGGCTCTCATGAGAACTGCCACAGGAAAGGAAGGCCCAGAGTTACCTCTGCTGCAGAAGATAAGTTCATTAGAGTTACCAGCCTCAGAAATTGCAGCCCCAATAAATGCTTCACAAGAGTTCAAGTAACAGACACATCTCAACAACAACTTTTCGGAGGAAACTCCATGAATCAGGCCTTCATAGTCGATTTGCTGCAAAGAAACCACTACTAAAGGACAACAACAAGAAGAAAAGACTTGTTTGGGCCAAGAAACATGAGCAATGGACATATCAAGTCAAATCAAACTTTATTTGGCACATGTGCCGAATACAAGTGTAGACTTTACCGTGAAATGCTTACTTACAAGCCCTTAACCTATAGTGCAGTTCAAGAAGAAGAAAATATTTACCAAGCAGGCTAAAATAAAAAAGTAATAATAAAAGTAACACAATAAGAATGACAACAAGGCTATATACAGGGGTACCTGTCACCGTGCAGGGGTACAGGCTAATTGAGGTAATCTGTACATGTAGGTGAGGGTGAAGTGACTATGCATATGTAACAAACAGCGAGTAGCAGCAGTGTACAAGGGGGGGCCAATGTAAATTGTCCGGTGGCTATTTTTATTAATTGTTCAGCAGTCTAATGGCTTGGGGGTAGAAGCTGTTGAGGAGCCTTTTGGCTCTAGACTTGGCGCCCTGGTACCGCTTGCCGTTCGGTAGCAGACAAAACAGTCTATAACTTGGGTGACTGGAGTCTCTGACAATTTTATGGGCTTTCCTCTGACATCGCCTATTATATACAGTTGAAGTCGGAAGTTTACATACACTTAGGTTGGAGTCATTAAAACTTGTTTTTCAAACACTCCACAAATTTCTTGTCAACAAACTATAGTTTTGGCAAGTCAGTTAGGACGTCTACTTTGTGCATGACACAAGTAATTTTTCAAAAAATTGCTTACAGATAATTGCTTACAGATTATTTCACTTATAATTCACTGTATCACAATTCCAGTGGGTCAGAAGTTTACATACACTGCGTTGACTGTGCCTTTCAGCAGCTTGGAAAATTCCAGAAAAGGATGTCATGGCTTTAGAAGCTTCTGATAGGCTAACTGACATCATTTAAGTCAATTGGAGGTGTACCTGTGGAAATATTTCAAGGCCTACCTTCAAACTCGATGCCTCTTTGTTTGACATCATGGGGAAATCAAAAGAATTCAGCCAATTCCTCAGAAAAAAATGGTAGACCTCCACAAGACTGGCTCATCCTTGGGAGCAAATTCCAAATGTCTGAAGGTACCACATTTATCTGTACAAACAATAGTACACAAGTATAAACACCATGGGACCACGGAGCCGTCATACCGCTCAGGAAGGAAACACGTTCTGTCTCCTAGAGATTAATGTACTTTGGTGTGAAACGCGCAAATAAATCCCAGAACAACAGCAGAAGACCTTGTGAAGATCATGGAGGAAACAGGTTCAAAAGTATCAATATTCACAGTAAAACGAGTCCTATATCGACATAACCTGAAAGGCCGCTCAGCAAGGAAGAAGCTACTGCTCCAAAAACTGCCATAAAAACCAGACTACGGATTGCAAATGCACACGGGGACAAAGATCGTACTTTTTGGAGAAATGTCCTCTGGTCTGATGAAACAAAAACAGAACTGTTTGGCCATAATAACCATCTTTATGTTTGGAGGAGAAAGGGTGACGCTTGCAAGCTGAAGAACACCATACCAACCGTGAAGCACGGGGGTGGCAGCATCATGTTGTGAGGGTGCTTTGCTGCAGGAGGAACTGGTGCACCTCACAAATTAATGGCATCATGACGCAGGAAAATTATGTGGATATATTGAAGCAACATCTCAAGACATCAGTCAGGAAGTTAAAGATTTGTCGCAAATGGGTTTCCAAATGGACAATGACCCAAAGCATACTTCCAAAGCTGTGACAAAATGGCTTAAGGACAACAAAGTCAAGGTATTGGAGTGGCCATCACAAAGCCCTGACCTCAATCCTATAGAACATTTGTGGGCAGAACTGAAAAAGTCCATGCAAGTAAGGAGGCCTACAAACCTGACTCAGTTACACCAGCTCTGTCAGGAGGAACGGGCCAAAATTCACCCACGTTATTGTGGGAAGCTTGCGGAAGGCTACCCGAAACGTTTGACCCAAGTTAAACAATTCAAAGGCAATGCTACCAAATACTAATTGAGTGTATCTAAACTTCTGACCCACTGTTAATGTGATGAAAGAAATAAAAGCTGAAATAAATCACTCTCTACTCTTATTCTGACATATCACATTCATAAAATAAAGTGGTGATCCTAACTGACCTAAGACATGGCATTTTTACTAGGATTAAACGTCAGGAATTGTGAAAAACTGAATTTAAACGTATAAGCCTAAGGTTTATGTAAACTTTCAACTTCAACTGTAGGTCCTGGATGGCAGGAAGCTTGACCCCAGTGATGTACTGGGCTGTTCACACTACCCTCTGTAGCGTCTTGTGGTCAGATGTTAAGCAGTTGCCATACCAGGCAGTGATGCAACCGGTCAGGATGCTCTCGAAGGTGCAGCTGTAGAACCTTTTGAGCATCTGGGGACCCATGCCAAATCTTTTCAGTCTTCTGAGGGGGAAAAAGTTTTGTTGTGCCCTATGTTTGGACTATGATAGTTCATTGATGATGTCGACCCGCTCCACTACAGCCCCGTCGATGATAATGGGGGCCTGTTCGGCCCACCTTTGCCCGTAGTCCACAATTAGGTACTTTGTCTTGCTCACATTGAGGGAGAGGTTGTTGTCCTGGCACCACACTGCCACTTCTCTGACCCTATAGGCTGTCTCATTATTGTCGCAGATCAGGCCTACCACTGTTATATTGTCAACAAACTTAATGATGGTGTTGGAGTCATGTTTGGCCACGCAGTTGAGGGTGAACAGGGAATACAGGAGGGGACTAGGTACACAACCATGACGGGCCCCAGTGTTAAGGTTCAGCATGGCAGACGTGTTGTTGCCTACTCTTACCACCTGGGGGCTGCCCACCAGGAAGTCCAGGATCCAGTTGCAGACGGAGGTGTTTAGTCCCAGAGTCCTTAGTTTAGTGATGAGCTTTGTGGGCACTATGGTGTTGAACGATGAGCTGTAGTTGATAAACAGCATTCCCGCATAGGTGTTCCTTTTGTCCAGGTGAGAAAGGGCGGTGTGGAGTGCAATTGAGATTGGATCATCTGTGGATCTGTTGGGGCGGTATGTGAATTGGATTGGGTCTAGGGTGTCCGGGAGGATACTGTTGATGTGAGCCATGACCAGCCTTTCAAAGCACTTCATGGCTACCGACATGAGTGCCACGGGGCAGTAATCCTTTAGGCAGGTTACCTTCGCTTCCTTGAGTACAGAGACTATGGTGGTCTGCTTGAAATGTGGGTATTACCGACTCAGTTTAGGGAGAGGTTGAAAATGTCAGACTTGACACAATTGACAGTTGGTCCGCGCATGCTTTGAGTACACGTCCTGGTAATCCATCTGGCCACGCGGCTTTGTGAATGTTGACCTTTTTAAAGGTTTTGTTCACATCGGCTACTGAGAACGTTATCACACAGTCATCCAGAACAGCTGGTTCTCTCGTGCATGCTTCAGTGTTGCTTGCCATGAAATAAGCATAAAAGGCATTTAGCTCACCTGGTAGGCTCGCGTCACTGGGCAGCTCGTGTCTGGGTTTCCCTTTCTAGTCTGTAATAGTTTTCAAGCCCTGCCACATCTGACAAGAATCAGAGCCAGTGTAGTAGGATTCAATCTTAATCCTGTATTGACGCTTTGCTTGTTTGATGGTTTGTCTGAGGGCATAGCTGGATTTCTTATGTCAGTAGTGATGTATTGTTGTAAATGTTATTTTGGGATATTGTTTCATAAAAAACGTGTTGCAATGTATATCCTTTAATATGTTTAGTTAATGGAAAATGTAGGTTTGACTAGGTAATCGCTTAATTAATTAGTGTTAATTGTTCTGAGGGGAGGGGCTAGCCCTACAAAAGGAGCCTCTCTTTCAGTTCATGGAGAGGCATTTTGGATTGAGCTGTGGATGGGGTAGCATTGTTTTTAGCTGGCCCATAAGGTATATGTTTGATGGCAGTACTGTTGTTTTTGTTCTGGAATCACTTTGTAAATAAACACCCTGAAGCACAGAAGAACTTTTGTGGCTCCACCATCTTTTTATTTTGATAGAGGTTAGGTTTTCCAGTATACCCTTCTGGCCTACTCTACGTGACATATGGTGGCAGTGGTGGGATGGCGCACCGCAAATCAGTGAATACCAACAAGAGAGGTAAAGGAAAGTGTACAGGATTGCGTTCTCAGCAGCAGCACCAACTGTCAGAAAAGGTACCTGAAGTTGAACCGGGGTGGAATACCATGGAATCGTCTGGTGAAGAAGAGGTCAAGTATGAGAAACTAGGAGCCCGACGAGGGGGCCAAACACAACCAGAACCGTTTGAGCTACTGGTTGAACCAGCAGATACAGCCATAAAAGACTAGCTGACTGAAGGAACAGTTGGGGGACCAGAACCACACCCAACAGTGGTAGCCCTTTTCCAGCAACTGTTCACCTGCCTTGAGAGGAGGGACGAAGACCTCAAGCAGGAATTACGGGGTCTACGCCAATCTATCCTCACAGCTCCTCACCAAATGGAACTCGTCAGTGAGAGCCCAAGATTGGGTCTGCCAACACCAGGACGACAAAGGCTCAACGCAGCAGGGACTTCAACTCAGCAGTAGGATCCCCAAGCCGTAATGAGGCCAGCCCCAGCACCAGGAGACCAGTCCAGCAGTGTTAACGTCCATCTTCCAGCATTTCTGAGCAAGGAGCCAAAGATGCCCTCATGCCAGCAGGGGGAGGACATTTAAAACTACCTGCTGAGGTTTGAGCGCATGGTCAAGATTTGGCAGTGGCCGAAGGTAGAGTGGGCCTGCAGGCTTGTCCCATTTCTCACGGGCAAGGCCTTAGAGGCTTACACAGTAATGGATGAGGGGCTGTCCAACGTCTACAAGGGCTTGAAGGAAGCGCTGCTGGTGAAGTTCGACATCTCCCCAGAGACCTACCGCCAACGCTTCAGAGCTGCATCGACGCCATCGGGTGAGTCGCCGACAGAGACGTACCACCGCCTTAAGGGTCTCTACCGACGATGGGATCGACTGAAGAAGACACAGGACGAAATCGGTGAGGTCATCATCCTCGAGCAACTTCTACAAGTTCTACCACACGGCATTCAAATCTTCAATGTGTCCGCTACGTAAATTCAAGCTCTCAGGTTATTGTTATGTACACAGAGAGGGAGATGGTGTTCAGAATAGACAGACTCGGGAAGGGTCAGGCTTGGTACCTGTAAAAGTGAATGGTAAAAGTCTTACTGCAATGATTGACACCGGCAGTTCACTGTCGTTGATCAGAAAAGGTAATGTACCTGTTAATGATATTGATTACGGTCATCAGACACTGATCCAATGTGTTCATGGTGACCAGTCACAGCAGCCCACTGCTGAGCTCACAGTTGAGATTCAGGGTCGGAAATACCTCCTCAAAGTTGGGGTAATGGAGAAGCGACCTTTTGAGATGATTTTTTTTTTTTGGGGGGGTGTGCCTGTACTCTCTGATCTGTTGGGAAGTGTGGGGGTCAGCTATATGAGCAGTCAGTTTGCCAGTCTGATGTTCAGGTGTCATGTTCAGTTGTCACTCGTGCCCAGGCCAAAGCTGGTTTACAACCTCTGCCTGACTTGTGTGATAGTCTGTGCGGGGGAAACCAAAGGGCCCAGAAGGTCACGCCGCCAGCGGCGTCTTGAGAAGTATGTAGGAACCCCTGTACCTGTTGCTGATGAGTCTGGGTTAGAGGTGCAATGGAATGTTCCGCAAAATTTTGCTACACTGCAGAAGTCTGACGCAACCTTGAAATGTTTGTTTGACAAGGCCTTAGCCGGGGACAGTCAATCTTCATGTGGGGGGGATTTACACGGTAGACAACCACATACTCTACCTTGGGTCAGAGGCAGATAGCAGGAAGTTGGTGGTGCCATCTACCCGTAGACCACTTGTTCTCAACCTTGCACATACAGTTCCATGGGCAGGTCATCTAGGGCAACATAAGACCTATCTTAGGTTAGGCTCCTGTTTCATTTGGCCTTCCATGTATACTGATGTACAAACCTACTGCAAATCATGCCCCACGTGCCAGAAAACCAGTGCTGTCTGTAGGTCTGACCGGGCTCCTCTATGTTCACTGCCAGTTATCTCTACCCCATTCAAGAGAATTGCAATGAACATTGTTGGACCCTTGGAGAAGAGTAGCGCAGGTTACAAGTATATATTGGTGATCTGTGACTATGCCACCTGGTTTCCCAGAAGCCTTCCCACTCCGTTCCATAACCACTCCAAAAATAATCAGTGCTCTTGTTCAGCTCTTCTCTCGTGTAGGAATACCAGATGAAATCCTGACGGACCAAGGGACAAACTTCACCTCGTGACTGATGGTTCAACTCCATCAACAGCTGGGCATTAAAGGCTTGAGAACCACTCCCTACCAGCCCCAAACGGATGGGCTCGTAGAGAGATTCAATCAAACGCTCAAGAACATGCTGAGGAAGTTTGTGGCTGACACTGGTAAAGACTGTGATAAGTGGTTACCCTTTCTGCTTTTTGCTTACAGGGAGGTGCCTCAGGCATCGACAGGTTTCTCGCCATTCAAACTCCTCTATGGATGGCCAGTGCAGGGACCACTGGACCTGCTGAAGAAGTGCTGGGATGGTTCACCAATAGCTACATCAGGACAGGGGATTGTCCAGTACGTCCTCCAGATGCGAGACAGGCTGGAGCGGTACCGAGAGGAAGCTAGGGCAAACCTTCAGCAAGCCCAGAAGAAAGGGTATGACCAGCACACTCGCCACAGAGTTTGTGTCAGGACAGAAAGTCCTGCTCCTCCTTTCCTTGTCTACCAGCAAGCTCCTTGCGCAATTGCAAGGACCGTACCTAATCGGGAGGAAGATGGGCCCGGTGACCTACGAGGTGCTGCACCCGGACAAGGGTAAGAAGAAGCAAACCGATCATGTGAACCTCAAGGCCTGGGAGGAGAAACAGAAAATTACTTTCTCCAAGCGAAAGTAATTTCTGGTAGAAGAAGAGGATGAGTCGGATGGGGTCACAAAGGCATGGAAAGGATGAGCAGAGGTCATACTGGCTCACCTAGACGAAAACAAGCAAGATGAGCTGAAGCAGCTGTTTGGCAAGTATCTGTCCCTCTTCAGTCAGAGACCAGGAAGAACCAAAGTCCTAGAACACGTCATTCGTTTGAAGTCTGGCCAGAACCCTATCCGCCAGCATCCTTACCGTGTGCCTGAGAGGCTCGTGGGAGCCCTCAAGGAAGAGGTCCACACCATGATAGAAATGGATGTTGTCGAGCCATCTTCAAGTGAATGGAGCAGCCCTATTGTCATTGTCTCAAAGAAGGATGGGTCTTTGTGCGTCTGCATGGACTTCCGTAAGGTAAATGCCATCTCCCAGTTTGATGCCTACCCCATGCCCCGCATTGATGACTTACTGGATAGAATAGGTAGAGGTCATTACATCACCACATTGGATCTCTGCAAAGGGTACTGGCAGGTGCCCCTGGATGAACAATCCAAGGCCTACACTGCATTCTGGATGCCAATGGGCCTGTTCCAGTTCAAGGTCATGCCGTTTGACCTTCATGGGGCCCCTGCGACTTTCCAGAGGCTGATGGACAAGGTCCTCCAGGACTGTGACGATTACTGTGCTGCTTACTTGGACGACGTGGTGATCTACAGCCACTCCTGGGAGGAGCACATACAGCATCTTAGCAGAGTCCTATGGAAGATCCATGATGCAGGCCTCACGCTTAACCTCCTGAAGTGTGAGTGGGTGAAACAGGAGACAAAGTACCTGGGTTACCAGCTGGGTAAGGGTGAAGTTCGGCCTCAGGTGGACAAAGTGGAGTCCATCAGGAACAGCCCTCAACCCAGAACCAAGACGCAGGTGAAGTCCTTCCTAGGTCTGGCAGGGTGGTACCGGAGATTCATTCCGCAGTTTTCATGAAGGACTGCAATTCTCGTGTGACCAGGTGGTATCTGGAGCTCCAGCCCTTCAGGTTCTGTGTCAGTCAAGGCACGAAAAGAGAAAATCACGGCGGACTACTTATCAAGGCTCCCGAACCTGGTCGCTTCAGGAGAGGAGGAAGGTAATGTGACGTAGAAGTCCGTCACTGGCCGCGGGCAGCATTTAGTACTTTAACACACGCACACATTCATCATTCCTCCCTGCTCCGTTATAAGATAAGTTAACAATGTGGGTCGACACACAAATTAACTTCTGTCTTAGTACATACATTTCACACTTGTCAGTGTTCATATTTAATATAAGCAATATTTATTATACTTCTATATGTTGTGGATGAGCGCATTGTTTGTTCTGTTCCTCTCTATCTCTGTAGCTTCCGGGTATGCTGGATAAGGACCCGAGCTAAGGGAATTGGGCTGACTTTGTAGTGCCTGTCCCGAATGGTTCATTCATGTAAATGGGCATATTGAAAGACACTGTCAGTAGTGATGTATTGTTGTAAATGTTATATTGGGATATTGTTTCATAAAAATGTGTTGCAATGTATATCTTTTAGTATGTTTAGTTAATGGAAAATGTAGGTTTGACTAGGTAATCGCTTAATTAATTAGTGTTAAAATCGGAAATATATTTTGATTTGTTTAACACTTTTTTGGTTACTACACGATTCCATGTGTTATTTCATAGTTTAGATGTCTTCACTATTATTCTACAGTGTAGAAAACAGTCAAATAAAGAAAAACCCATGAATGAGTAGGTGTGTCCAAACTTTTGACTGGTACTGTATATTGCCCTTTTTCATACCTCTGACAAACATCTCATGAGAATAAGCATTCTAAGAAATGACATTCATATTACACATGTCATCAATATCATGTTTGAATGAGAAGGAAATTGCACAGACGAAAAAGAAGAGCAACCTAGAACTTCTGATACTCCGAGACAAGAGTCAAACTCAAAGCAGTATTTACCTGCTTATTTTTAGGTTCTAAATAAGGGCATTACCTTGGTTCATTTTTGGGGGATTCTAAAGATAGTTTAGGCCATACATACAGGTTATTTAATTACACATGTCCTCCAGAACAAACTGTACTGCATCAATGTAATTATAACAAACATCTGAGACACAAAGTGAATGCATGCACGCTTGGTCTCATCATACGTTGTCCTATAAAAAGTAGACTACCTGCATTTCCCTTGGAAGACAAGTCGCCTCCCGGCATCCCTAATTCTCTTCCCTCCCATCCCTCCGTCTTGTCCACTGGGCTTTTTTCTGCCAGCTTAGCTTGGGAGATGAGATGCGCTCTGACAAGCCCAGATGGGCAGCGCCGGCATACGGATGTAAGTGACAGTGCCTGCCCCCAGAGTGGAGAAGTGTCAGGGGGAGCCGGGTGGCAGAGCACAGCAGAGTGAGTGTGCGTCCCAAATGACACCCCTTTCTATTTAAAGTGAATTACTTTTGACTATAGGGCTCTGCTCAATAGTAGTGCACTATGTAGTGTGCCATTTGGGAGTGAATGGCTGTAATGGAGGAAGAATGAGAATAACTCTCACAGTGGCTCTGAAGAAGCAGAACAGAAGGAGCCAGCGGCTGAGACTTAAGTGGACCCCATCCTCCAATCCATTCTTTAACCTTCAGTCTCTGGCTCCAGAGGTTTTTCACCTTACTTAGTGTAAAGGCAAGCTGGAGGGACATAACATCTAGTGTGACAATATGATTTGTGGGAAGATGCTCATCATGAAAAGCTTAGGACTCTTCCCTTCTACTCCCTCTCCATGATGTGAAGCAGCAAGCGTGCCTGATGTGATGGTAGCCACAGTGGTGATGAACCTTCTGGAAAGCCATTTATCCATGCAGACTTGGTGTCAGTCTAAATATAAGGGCATCAGCCGCTTTGTCTCTAATCAGCTGGTCACAAAGGACTAGCCTGGGTGTAGAAATGTATTCTTTTTTTATTTGCTCAAGGTCCCACCAGTGAGCCTCATACAAGCCAAGCCACTCAACGTGCAAAATATGTTCTTTAGGGAAGTCAGAAGTTGGCAGGTAGCAGCTATTGAATTGCTCGTGTAGGCCTGTGTGTCCAACTGCAGAGGGAGTGGATGAGTCTTTCTTATTTGTATTCAGAGTGTGTTGCGTCTTAAATCAGTGGCTCTTTTTCCTCCAAAAGAGAGCAGTGACTCACCAGTAGTTTTTTTATATTTGCAGAAATGCCCCAACGCTGAAACAAGGGGAGAAGGTTAATCTGTCGTCTTTTGAAGTCAGGGTTATGTCTCATTGACTATACACGAAAGGGGAAAGCTACTCAAGGCTGCTTTGAACTCAAAATAATGCAGCTTTTCCATCTCTCTGTGTTTTATCTTTGAACCTCTTAGTAAAGGGTTAAGGTGACTTTGGGGATTTAGCACCCAACATAATGCAGTGCTGTAGTATACAATAAGTTTCCTCTGTGATATGACAATAATATCCTCATAGTAAACTCAATGTTATTTTGACAACATATGCTGCTAACAAAACACACCTGAGAAGTTTAAAAAACACGCACGCTGACATGTTCATTAGCAGAACACCTGAGACCAGCCTGAAGAAGGTGCTGTAAATTATGCTATGGCAATGCACCTTTCATCGTTACAGCAACATACCTGAGAGAGGAGCCATAAAAATTCTCTCATTATTATCACAGACAGCCTCCTACTTGAGAGAGCCTTGGGTACATTTCCTCACAAAGTATTCATATCCCTTGACATATTCCACATTTTGTTGTGTTACAGCCTGAATTCAAAATGGATTAAATTGATTGTTTTTCTCACCCATATACACACAATACCCCATAATGACAAAGTAAAAACACGTTTTCACATTTTTGGAAAATGTAATGGAAATTAAATACAGGAATATCTAATTCACATAAGTATTCACACCCCTGAGTCAATACATGTTAGAATCACCGTTGTCAGTGATTACAGCTGTGAGTCTTTCTGGGTAAGTCTCTAAGATCTTTGCACACCTTTATTGTACAATAATTGCACATTATTATTAAACAATTATTCAAGCTCTGTCAAGTTGGTTATTGATCATTGCTAGACAGCCATTTCCAAGTCTTTCCATAGATTTCAAGACGATTTAAGTCAAAACTGTAACTAGGCCACTCAGGAACATTCATTGTTGTCTTGGTAAGCAACTATGTTATTGTCCTGTTAAAAGGTGAGTTTGTCTTCCAGTGTCTGGTGGAAAGCAGACTGAATCAGGTTTTCCTGTAGGATTTTGCCTGTGCTTAGCTCTATTCTATTAATTTTTATCCTAAAAATACTTCCTAGTCCTTGCCAATGACAAGCATACCCGTAACATGATGCAGCCACCACCATGCATGAAAATATGAAAAGAGGTACTCCGTGATTTGTTGTGTTGGATTTGCCCCAAACAGAACGCTTTGTATTCAGGACATTACGTTTATTTCTTCGCCACAAATATGATGCATGTTTTGAAATATTTTTTTATTCTCTACATGCTTCCTTCTTTTCATTCTGTCATTTAGGATAGTATTGTGGAGTATCTACAATTTTGTTGATCCATCCTCAGTTCTCTCTTATCACAGCCATTAAACTGTAACTGTTTTAAAGTCACCATTGGTCTCATGGTGAAAACCCTGAGCGGTTTCCTTCCTCTCCGGCAACTGAGTTAGGGAGGACGCAAGTCTCTTTGTAGTGACTGGGTGTATTGATACACCATCCAAAGTGTAATTAATAACTTCACCATGCTCAAAGGGATATTCAGTGTCAGCTTCTTCTTTTTTTACCAATAGGTGCCCTTCTTTGTGAATCATTGGAAAACCTCCCTGTTTTTTGTGGTTGAATCTGTGTTTGAAATTCAGTGTTCGACTGAGTGACCTTACAGATAATTGTATGTTTGGGGTAAAGAGATGAGGTAGTCATTCAACAATCATGTTAAACACTATTATTGCTCACAGACTGAGTCCATGCAACTTATTATGTGACTTGTTAAGCACATTTTTATTCCTGAACTAGGATGTGGACATGAAGCTAGGGTTAGGGTTGAGTATCAGTTTAGGGTTGAACTGGGATGTGGACATGAAGCTAGGGTTAGGGTTGTGGTTGAGGCTGGGGTTGAACCAGGATGTGGACACAAAGCCTCAACCCTAACACTATGCACAGCTGTAACACCAACCCTATCCCTAACCCTAGTTTAGCAATACATATCATGACCTAGGCCTAGATTAAATCCGTAGTGCGAATAATCTGAGTTAAAGCATGACTGACATTTAAAGGCAACATTCCAGTGTTAGCGGAGACTGCATCCACGGTAAAAGCTGTATATGTCAGCTCAGTCGGAAATTATCTTAAAATGGCAACCACTAAAACATCTAGCATCTAGCCCCTAGCATTATGAGTTTTTGTTGCACGGTGCCCCATAATGAGTCATATTACACTGAGCTCAGCTGACATAGTCCCAACACTCTTGGGTGCAGTCGGTGCAATTTAGTAACAGGAAACTAGCTCTGCCAGTGCATTGGTTAATATCATCCAAACACTTCCAAACTGGCAAATTTACCGGAACAGTTCATACTTTCCAGAGGGGAGAGGGAGTGAGCAGAATGAGAGTGTACTGTAGGTTGTGAAAATAACATTCTGTTCTCCAGTGTGCATGTCCTGTTGAATATCCTCTTTTTCCAGTTTCATTGGTCCATCAACTATTCATTTCAACCCCTTTCACCATTCCATGATTGATCATTGAGGTTTAGAAGCTGCATGTCTTTACACATATTTTGCTTTCAGCCCTTTCCATGTAGCCTATTTGGAATTGCCTCACATGGTGATTTCAGGTGAAATGGAAGTCTGCTTTTACTTGACAAAGTACCAGACTGGTGTTTGGTGTGAGGTTACATTAGTTAAGATCCTCAGTTTTGCACTGCAACTTTGTAGCTTTGCTAAGTGCTGGTTTGCCTGGAGGAATTTCTCTTGATGGGCCTACCAGTCAGCAGACGCAAGAGAACGAAGCCTTAGCTCTCTGAGAGATGTATAATTACCTCAAAGCTCTCTCACTCTTCCATTTGCTCTCTGGTGGTGTGGTTTTTCTTTTTTTTTTTTTTTTTCTGGAGTTCATTGCTTTTTCAAAGCCATTAAAATGTTGCCTTTATCTGAGGCCAAATTACAAAGTGGCCCAATGGCAGAGGATGAGTCAGATTGAAGAGGGAGGGACAGGTGGCTCGGGGCCATGTCTATCTGCACTGACTAACTTTAACATTTACATGAAAATTAACTGGTAAGCGACAAGTCCTCCAAGCATCAACACTGAGTTAGCCTGCTGAGCTGAAGCCTAGGCATTAGCTCACAGTAGCTAATGCGAGTCCTCAAATCTCAGGCAAGGTTAGTCATCAGGCAACCAAGGTCCTGGACCACTTCTTACACAAGCACTCTGCTAGGGTTTATTTGTGGTACATTAATGTCTGTCAAGAACATTTTCAAAATCTGAAGATGGCAGCAAATGTGTAAATGTCTTTTATTCATGTCTGGGTAGCTGTCACACCCTGACCATAGTTTGCTTTTTATGTTTCTATGTTTTGGTTGGTCAGGGTGTGAGCTGAGTGGGCATTCTATGTTACATGTCTAGTTTGTCTAGTTCTATGTTTGGCCTGATATGGTTCTCAATCAGAGGCAGGTGTTCGTCATTGTCTCTGATTGGGAACCATATTTAGGTAGCCTGTTTGGTGTTGGGTTTTTGTGGGTGATTGTCCTTGTTCTGTCTCTGTGTTACTTTGCGCCAGTATTAGGCTGGTTTGGTTTTCGTGTTACGTTTTTGTATTTGATTCGTGTTTACTTTGTTTCATTAAACATGGATCGCAATAGCCACGCCGCATTTTGGTCTGACTCTCTTTCACATACAGAAAACCGTGACAGTAGCAGTAATAATAGCATGCAGGGAATGGACTACCAATCAAGGGAAGATTTCAGGGGGAACTTATAGATTATAAAATGAGCTGAGCCTAAAGATTTGCACGTTTGGAATAATCAGGATTTATAGTAGAAGCACTGACAAATATCCTTTCTGTACATTTACATCAAACTGACAAGAAAACATGATAACACTCTTATCGTGATTAATTGAAAAAGTGCACAACTTTATTTAACTACAAAAGACGTATAGAATTTAGAGACCTAACGGTTATCATTCAGATTCAGGCGTTTCTTCTCATGTTGGAACGATATGGAATCAACGTGAATGTAATGTCAGGGAGCAAACTCAATCACTATTCCTCAATATCTGTGATCCATTTGAATCTTTTCACATGGATTGGGAGTACCACTGTCTGAAGCTTTTAGCATTTTTTTGAGAAAGAGACTTCTTAAATCTGTAGATATTATGAAGTAACTTCATGCACTAAAAATGTATTTTTTAAAAGTCAAATATTTTACCAATGATCAGGTTATCTCTTATAAAAAGACCACAACTGTGAACTGACTGACTGTTAAGCCATTGGACTGTAGATGGATACTACAGTACCATCCATGGGACGGTCCCGAATGGCACAAGCAAGGCACTAAATCCTAATTGCTCCAGGGGCACTGTACAATGGTGACCCTGGCCATGACCCCAATCCTTGCAGTGTCTCAGGGGGAGTTGAGATATGCAAGAAACATATTTCCATTACATACCTCCAACTGGACACAGACGTCAGTCTATTCCACTTTGATTCAACATTGATTCAACCAGTGTGTGCCCAGTGGGTTGTGTGTAGCAGGACACATATAAGCACCCTCAAAAATATTGTTATTAGTATTATATTGTTATTAGTATTATCATTGTAAATAATGCCCTTGTTTTGACCAGGGCCCTGGTCAAATGTAGTGCATTATATAGGAAACACTTTAGTTACCCATTCCATTCCATCTCACAGAGAGATAAAACAGTCTTTCTTTATTTTTATCAGATTTTTCTACAGCTGAGTTGGTTCAGTGGTTGGGTGCTCTATTAAATAGTTTTATATTTTTAATAGAATGGGTAGCATGGATAAAACGCAGTAATAGCCTCCAAAGTGAGAGAATTTAGATTGAACACAATCAAAGAATGCAAAGGCATTTAATTTTTTTTAATGTTTACTCAGCCTCTTTATGCCTTACAAAATAGTTTTCCGTCTCATTGTGAGATTCTTTTCTGAAACAATCTGTATTCTGTCCCCAATTCATACGCATTGGCTTTGTAACGATTACTATTCACCCTGCAGTAACAAAGAAATGGACTAGCAATTCACTACTGCTCCACACACAGATGGTCAGTCTGTCATGATGAATAACGTTGTAGCTGGGAGGAGATTTTCTCCACATGTAATGTTGAGTTTTCATAGCATGCTAGCCCTAACCTGTCTCCTGTTACTTCAATTATGCATGGAGAGTGCTGTGCTGTGCTGTGCTGTGCTCCTCCCTTAAGAATGTGTATGCGTGTTTGTCTGACATAGCAGGGTTGACAAGACACCAGACCAGAGGATCTCTTACTCACAACACATCCACCATGATGATGACTCACCTAGCTATGCATTATAATAATATGACTAAGCCCGCATCCTTAATGGCACTCTATTTCCTACGTAGGGCCTATAGGAAATAGGGTGCCATTTAGGACACTGCTTAACATGTGTACTGCAGATTCTCAGGGTTAAGGTGCCAACCATTATCTGATCATAGGGAGATGCTGTATGAAGGATCTAATATTTTTTCTTCTTCTTTTCTTTCCTGCCCTACCATCCCTGCCATCCGTACCCTGATTGGAGTAAACTAACGGACAACAATACTTCTACTGTTACTTACAGTTATTTTCTCTCACATATATATATATATTACCTGTAGTTAAATAATTATACATACAGTATATTCCTAATTTCCTCTTTCTTCAAGTGCTCTTTCTTTCACCCACAGCAACCAATCACTGAAATCTAACAGTACAGCTCCCACGATCATCTTATTATCAATTTCTTTCAACCAATCATCAGTCATTTGTGTCAGTGTAGTAGATGTCGAATGCCCTTCTCTATAAGCATGCTGAAAGTATGTTGTTAATTTGTTTACAGAGAAATAGCATTGTATATGGTCAAACACAATTTTTACCAACAGTTTGCTAAGAGCTGGCAGCAAGCTTATAGGCCTGCTGTTAGAACCAATAAAGGCCGCTTTACCAAGCTTGGGTAGCGGAATTACTTTGGCTTCCCTCCAGGCCTGAAGACAAAGAATTTCCTCTAGGCTCAGATTAAAAATATGACAGATAGGAGTGGCTATAGAGTCAGCTATCATCATCAGTAGCTTTTCATCTAAGTTGTCAATGCCAGGAGGTTTGTCATTATTGATCGATAACAATAATTTTTCACTTCCACTAACTTTACAAAATTCAAACTTGCAATGCATTTTTATCATTATTTGTTTTTTTTATGCATGAATACGATGGCTCACTGTTCATTGTTGGCATTTCCTGCCTAAGTTTGCCTACTTTGCCAATGAAATAATCATTAAAATAAATGGCAACATCAAATGGTTTTGTGATTAGTAATCCATCTGATTTGATGAAAGATGGAGTTGAATTTGTCTTTCTGCCCATCATTTAATCTAAAGTACTCAAGTTTCTTTCCATCATTATTCATTTAGTCACATCTCAATTTGCAGTAAGTTAGCCAGTCAGATGTGCAGCCAGACTTATTAGCCACTCCTTTTGCCTCATCTCATTCAATCATACAGTTTTTCAATTCCTCATCAATCCATGGAGCCTTAACAGTTCAGTCAGTTTCTTAACAGGTGCATGTTTATCAATAATTGGAAGAAGCAATTTCATAAATCCATCAAGTCTGGATGCTCCTCATTAATCACATCAACCAACCAACCAACAAATATTTTTAACATCATCCACATAAGAGTCACAGCAAAATCTTTTGATTGATCTCTTATACACTATTTTAGGCCCAGCTGTTGGATTGTTGGCTTTCCTGGATATAGCCACTATATTGTGATCACTCCATCCAATGGGTATGGATACAGCTTCAGAACAAAGTTATACAGTATTAGTAAAAATGTGATCGATACATGTGGATGATCTTGTTCCTATAGTGTTTGTAAACACCCTGGTAGGTTGATTAATAACCTGAACCAGATTACAGGCACTGGTTACAGTGAGACATTTCTCTTGAGTGGACAGCTTGATGAAAACCAGTTAATATTCAGTTCCCCAAGAAAGTAGACCTCTCTGTTTACATCACATACACTATCAAGCATTTCACACACATTATTTAGATACTGACTGTTAGCACTTGGTGGCCTATAGCAACACCCCAAAAGAAAAGGCTTTAGATGTGCCAAGTGAACCTGCAACCACAACACTTCAATAACACCTCCCCCATAAGCTTTTCTGTCTCTTATATAGATGTGATATCCTTGTATTGCTACTGCTGTATCATCCAATTCATTATCTAAGTGAGCCTCAGAAATGACTAATATACCGTATGAATGTTATCTGATGTTAGCAAGTTATTGGTTTCGTGAACCTGATTTCTAAGGCTACATGTATTAATATGGGCTGTTTTCAGCCCTTTCCTGGTTAGCTTATCAGAGATAGACATCATTCTGAAAAGAGTAAACAAAGCAAGAGAAAAAAATATACATTCAGCAGCAATTGGCGTGTGTGTGCTGCAGGGTTGAAGCTATGAACCCATAGGCTTGGCTCTCTCATCCCTTCCAGGTTTCTGGTAGGGACGGTGGATATTGAGCCTGTCATAACAGATCTAAGCAATGTCTCCACGCCCTCTGGCAGCTTTCATGGCTGGGATCAGTTCTTTCCTCTTCTGGCGCACAGCTTCAGGACAGTCCTCGTTGAGGAAGATATACTGTAAGTTCCTCTCAAGTTCTTGGCTCTTTACAGAACAGCTACCTTGTCCTTGAACCTCAGAAACTTGACCACTATTGGTCTGGGCCTATCACCTGGCCCGGTGGGGGGGTTCCAGTCCTGTGGACATGCTCCATCTCAATCTTCCTGTGGTCCATCTTCAATTTCTCAGAGATCACTCACTCCCTCACTTTGTCCTTAGACTCCGTCCAGGTCTCGTGGAGATTCTGCAATTCTGTCCACAACCATGTTATTCCACCTTGATTGTTCATCGAGATAGTCTGATTTATCTGTCATCGTTATCATGGATTCACACACAGAACTGATGTCCTGTCTCAATGATTTACAGATTGATTGAATGATTGTCATCTTGCTGTTCTCCTATTTCAACTCATCAAGCTGACCCATGCTGGAGATGAAACATGGTCTGTGTCCCAAATGACACCTTATTCCCTATATAGTGTATTCATTTGCTGGTCAAAAGTAGTGCAATATAAAGGAAATAAGGGGCCATTTGGGACACACAGGGATAAGAAGAACGGTACACTCCGTCCATACGTCAATTACAGTCAATTGCATTCACTCAGTAGTACAGAAGGAACCATCTTGTTCTGTAAATGCAGAAAATGTTCATTATTCATAGAACATTGATAACTTGATTCCCTTGTCAATCACTGTTGGGTTCAGTAACTAAATGTGTTATTGTTGTGTGGCGTAAATATCATTTTTCATTCATAACAGTCAACAATATGAAAATATGAAAAAATTTAAATCATACCATTTGTGCTTGACCCAAGGGAGAACGACTGCATATTCATACTTGCAGACACCAGTGAATTCCTACCCAAAGAAAGTCGTTTTTTTTCTTGAAGTCATATACAGTAAAGTGAACAAAGGATCAATTGTCAAGGAGCCCAATCTTTTTTTTTGTGACCAACTTTTTATTTAGTTTGGTAATTTTTCTTTTTCAAAAGAGGGATACAGGTACAAAAGCAAAATAAATGCATACAAAGATAACCCCGACCCATTCCCACCTCAGTCCCCGTCAGATATGTGAGTGAAGCGGAGTTGGAGCAGAGCGTGCCCAATTTGACTGGAGTGTGGAGTGAGATTCCCAAAGGCTGAAGCTTTGGCCTTCTCACTCGCTCCAATTTGGCTCCAGTAGCGTTCCAGTAGTGGTCACTTCTGGAGCTGAGGGCATACCCGGCCCAGCATGCATTTGTAGTCTACTTGTGTGCTGCTATAGCCCCTTGCTTTAGACACTGTCATAGAGTTCACTAAATATTTTCATAAAGAAACTAATAAAACACACAGGTGCTAAATCAAGGTGACTTACAAAGATGAGGACCAAGAGCAAGAGAGGTGGTGCGATGATTTAGTGTCCACAACCAAATAAACATTGTGGAATCTCAATCGCACTCCACACTGTCCTTTCCCACCTGGACAAAAGGAACACCTACGTAAGAATTCTGTTCATTGACTACAGCTCACCATTCAACACCATAGTGCCCACAAAGCTCATCACTAACCTAAGGACCCTGGGACTAAACACCTCCCTCTGCAACTGGATCCTGGACTTCCTAATGGGCCGACCCCAGGTTATAAAGGTAGGCAATAACACATCTGCCACGCTGATCCTCAATACGGGGGCCCCTCAGGGGTGCAGCTTAGTCCACTCCTACGTGGGCAAGCACCAGTCCAACACCATAATTTAGCTGTCTGACAACACAATACTGTAACGCCCTGACCTTAGAAATCCTTTTTATGTCTCTATTTTGGTTTGGTCAGGGCGTGAGTTGGGGTGGGCATTCTATGTTTTGTGTTTCTATGATTTTGTATCTATGTTTTGGCTGGGTAAGGTTCTCAGTCAGGGACAGCTGTCTATCGTTGTCTCTGATTGGGAACCATACTTAGGTACCCTTTTTTCCACCTGTGTTTGTGGGAAGTTAACTTTGTTTGATGGCACATAGCCTTAAGCTTCACGGTTTGTTTGGTATTGTTTATTGTTTTGTCGGCGTCATTTCTTAAAGTAAAATGTACGCTCACCACGCTGCACCTTGGTCCTCATCCTTCAACAGTCGTGACATGTATCCCCACAAGGAAGCAACCCCAGTCTGTAGGTCACTTCAATATATTGTCCATTGTTTATTAATTGGCGTGGAGTCAACATTGTCTAAATGTCCTGGAACATAGGAAATAAGTCCAATGTTCAGCAATAATAATAATAATAATTGTGTTCCTTTAACCCAATTGAGTGGGTTTCCTCATCATTGTCTTAGGAGCACAATCTTATGAAAGGTTTGGTATTTTCTTATCGACCAGAAGCCTCGATCCAGTTCAGAAGCTATTCATTGATCTAAAATCTGTCATTTTAAGATTGCAGCCAAACGCTTATCTCATATAACAGACATTAAATAGATATTTCAATCTGCTATTTTTTATTTGAAAATACAAAACTCACCTCATGAACAGTCAGGGAAGAAGAGGGTGCAATTTCAATAACATAATTTGCTTGGCTTGAGGGATTTTGTATGGATACAACATGGATGGGAACCACAACCAGCATGGAACAGGCATACTGTATCTGCGGCTCAAAGAGCACCCTCTTCCCTATATAGTGCATTACCTTTGACCAGGGCTCTTAGGGTGTTTACAGACAATGAAGGGCTATAGTCATAAGTAGTGCACTATATAGGGAATAGGGTGCCATTTAAGACACACCCTGTGTCTTTAGGCTGGCTGGGACCTTGAGGAGGCTTCCATGTCTGTCGCAGGCACCCCCTGCCTGGATGAAATTAATGTGCTGCTGGGTGCCTTCTGGGCCATTGGATTCACAAATCCCTGTTTAGTCTCAGTCTCTTGTCGTGGATGTGCTGCAGCAGTATCCTCCCTCTTTGCTCAACAGTGTGGATGAGAGGTTTCAGGCCACGTGCCCCCCCTCGACTCTCCCAGAATTGCTTGTCCATATACAGAGAGCTCAGGAGCATGCTCTCCAAGCAGCTAGACTGGAGAACTGATACAGCTCTCTCTGGAAACCTGCCAGAAAAACACAGTAAGACTGTCAAATCCAGACAAATACCAGACAGCGGATATCAAACACAATTGACTGAGCATAATGTGATGGTGTGAGCTATTTTAGTTTAATCTACCAACAGTTATACTTCATCTCTGAAGTATTCAGAAAGAAATAACAACACTGCATAGCTAGAGTTGTGAAGATCCACCCACTCACTTCACTGGATTTATAAAGCACACATTAAGGCTGTGTGATGTGGGGTTGATGTAGGGTTCAACTGAGCTTCTGTACACTAATGTGCTTCCTAAATGGCACCCAATTGCCTATATAGTGCAGTACTTTTGGCCGGAGTTCTGGCAGACTAAGCCTATTTCCATGATTCTGTCTAGCCTTGAATAGAGACTGGATAATAGATGTTTGTACTCACTCATCGATGCCCTCTACTAAGCGGAAGTTGAGGTTGTCATGGGGATGATTTGGCCTGCCTGCATTGTCTATAAACACCAGTCTGGTAGGCTCTACCCTCCTCACCTGTAGAAAAAAACATAGACAGACACAGCTTAGTTTAGCATAAAGTATCATCAACACTAACTGTATCTCTTTGATAGACATTAATATAGTAATTATGAGATGAGAGGAAGGCTCGGGAGACTAACTTTAAACTAGATATTACTCTTTTACACCTCTCACTATATATCAAACTATAAATCAAAGTTTATTGTTCACATACAGTGTTATAGTGTAATGGCGGGTGCAGTGAAATGCTTGTTATTAGCTCCGAACAATGTACTAAAAATGTCAAAGTACACAAAACATCTTCAAAAACGAAGAAATAAGAAATCATAATTGTCAGGACAGATCCAGTTAACAACCCAAATAACACTGTGTGAGTAATTCAAATGCAATCTATGCGTGATATGAATGATATGTACAGCAGAAGATATACTATATTACAGTGAGCCAGGTCAAGAATCCAGTATATAGATACCAAGTCAACTCTTACTCCTTTCTACAACAGTCGAAATAATAATGTGTAATGTGCTTAATAGAATCCTATTTGTCTTTTCAAATAGTTCAGCAGGTTCAGTGGAAAGAGGGAGTCATTTTTCCACAAAGCAGTTGTAAAAGAATAGTGATCATCTTTATCCAACATCGGAATTCTCTTTGTTAAGAAGAAAAGGTCTGGATAGAAATAATAATATTAGTATATGTAGAGGTCTGTTTACATTGTCCTATTAGATTATTTAGACAAGCCTCCTCCTAAACCTCCTGCAGGCTATTGTCTTACATTATGTCCAAGTAGGTAAGTAAGCCTTGTCTGAGCCAGAATGGCCCATACATTATGTCCATGTGATGTTTCTTGGGTGTGATATGACAGTTACCAGGATGTGCACCAGCACTAGATCCTTTGAGTTCCTGCACTTGGTATGTAGCAGGTTCTCCACACATGGTTCTGCTGGGTCAGGCTGGAAACCGCAGCAGTACCGGTCCAGACGATCATTCACCTGCATGGGGGGATGGAAGAACATGGATTAGTTGGGATTGACCATCAACAATGTCCTTTCCATAGAATTACATACAGAACTGTGTAGCAGAGGTTCCCAATTGTTTTAGTTTTTACAATTCCTGATTGTATACCAATATAAAACAACACATAGATCTGTGATTCTTTAGGCTAGAAACAAGCAGTAAAACACCCAAGGAAGACACGACTTGGATGCACATGGGATTATATTTGATTGGTCTCTATGATATTCAGAACCTGAGCTACGACCTTCTAAAGTTGAGGAGTGAAACAAATTGGACTATGCGTCATTTCAGCCTTTGCTTGGGGAGTAATCTTATACAATGTGACTCTGTGGCTATCAATTGATCTATTCACTTTGTATAAAATAGAATATGAATAATTTAATTGAGTGTTCATATAAATGATCATAATAAAACATGTTTGATAACGGCCTAGACTATTTTCTTTATCCATTATTATGATTATTATCATAAAAAAATGTAGAATTGGGCCTCCCGGGTGGCGCAGTGGTTAAGGGCGCTGTACTGCAGCGCCAGCTGTGCCACCAGAGACTCTGGGTTCGTGCCCAGGCTCTGTCGTAACCGGCCGTGACCGGGAGGTCTGTGGGGCAACGCACAATTGCCCTAGCATCGTCCAGGTTAGGGAGGGGTTGGCGAGTAGGGATATCCTTGTCTCATCGCACACCAGCGACTCCTGTGGCGGGCCGGGGTCAGTGCATGCTAACCAAGGTTGCCAGGTGCACGGTGTTTCCTCCGACACATTGGTGCGGCTGGCTTCCGGGTTGGATGCGCGCTGTGTTAAGAAGCAGTGCGGCTTGGTTGGGTTGTGTATCGGAGGACGCATGACTTTCAACCTTTGTCTCTCCCGAGCCCGTACGGGAGTTGTAGTGATGAGACGAGATAGTAGCTACTAAAACAATTGGATACCACGAAAACGGGGTAAAAAAATTTTAACAAACTAAAAAATTAGGAAATTAGCTTCAGAACAACACTGTTTTCCTAGGTCCCACAAATGAAACAAATTCAAGCTGGTGGTGTATTTAATATATGCTATCTCAATAAACAGTAATAAAAAAAGTGGTGGGTGCATGACATGTTTAACATGTGAAAAAGGGGCCCTGGTGAAAAAAGGTTGGGAACTCCTGATTTATAGGATCTCTTCGGTCCTTTCTTTATAAAGAACTTCAGACTCCAGAACAGCTTTCCAAGAGGAAAATCAAGGGTGACTACAAGAAACAAGTAGAAAATGTATTTACTTTCTGAAATCATCAACCATAGCAAATAACTCTTACCGCTTGTTCGCTATGCAGTCATTGATCATTTTGTTGACAGAAATCCAAATGCAAAGTGTTGGTAGAGTTAGTGACAGTTACAGCTTAAGCCTTTGGCATGAGAGCGAGAGGGAGAGGGAGGTGAGAGGAGGAGTGGAATGGTGAGAGGAGGAGTGGGGGGATGGTGAGAGGAGGTAAGAGGAAGGATGATGAGGAGGCAGTTACTTGTGTGAGACAGACCCCTGCGGGAACGTTGACTTTGAGGTCAGAGGTCACCAGAGTTGAGTACAGTAAGAGGTGGATCGGTCATTGTAGGTCAATCACCTACAGTGAGGGCAAACCAGAGCAAGCTAGCGAAAGCAGTAAGACTGCTTCTTTTGTCACCTCATTTATTGCATTAAGTCCAATTCTATGAACAAGAGTGCTATAGAAAAGCCAAACTTTTAAGTGTACTTTAAATTCATATCTATTGTAACTTCAGACTGACTTCTCTCCACTTCACCAACTTCAATAATCACTGTTTAAAGAAGGAAGCTTGACTTTTTTCAAAGTTAACACCCATCATATTATATTTGTTCATGCATGTATGCATTCACTGCAGTTGATTTGTTTTTGCATTTTCACACAAAAAATCCCTAATTATAATGATGCAACATCAACACCTGTGGTGTCATTCTCTTCCCCATTACACCGCCGAACAAACCAACTATCAGGGGAGGAAGGGAGCAATGTCGTCATTGTTGTTAAACCGAGAAGTGAAGGCATTGCCACACTCCTCTGAGAGTTACCAAGGTGAGATATGCCCCCAGGGCTGTCTGGGCCTCTCTGTGGTAAAACTCACACCACACCATTTCGCTTCACTTCTTTAGCGCCTTCAGGAGTTCTCACATCCCTACTACATTTCACCCTGACACTAGAATACACTCATTCGCGTAGGGACAGAGTACAAGAGTCTCCTGGAAAGGGTTCCAGTGTTGACATACAGTATTACACCATCACCAAGTTTCTGGGAAACAGGACATGCTATTAAGGTCTATATCACAAACAATAACTTCACAAGCAATTACAACAAGCCTACTCACAACTAATTCATAGCGATACATCAGTAGCCTTCTTAGCCTACAATGGCAATTCAAAGCATCCAAGGCAATGACCAACAACGAGGACACTTGGCGCAAGGTCCTCTGTCTCCTCTGTTTTTCCCAGGAAAAGTGCGTGTGTGACTGTGTGTCCTTCACACTGTTCCCCTTGCTAATTGGTGTTATGTTCCACATCAGAGCCATTAGAAGTGTTAAATGAGCAGGTAGGAACAAGTGTTACAGGGTCCCAGTCAGCAATTCCACTGAATCAATACAATCAATACAGTTGGCCATGTTACAGGTATTGACTTCTGCAAAGAGACTACTCATGTATTATTCATGCAGTGGCTAATCGCATCCCAACTGGCACCCTATTCCCTATATAGTGCACTACTTTTGATCAGAGCCAGTCAAATCTGGTGCACTATATAGGAATAGCGTTCCATTTTGTATTCAGCCACTATTATCTCCCCCCACACTTTAGTTACCCATTCCATTCCATCTCACAGAGAGATAAAACAGTCTTTCTTTCTTTTTATCAGATTTTTCTACAGCTGAGTTGGTTCAGTGGTTGGGTGTTCTATTAAATAGTTTTATATTTTTAATAGAATGGGTAGCATGGATAAAACGCAGTAATAGCCTCCAAAGTGAGAGAATTTAGATTGAACACAATCAAAGAATGCAATTTGTGACTAATCTCTTTTCGAGGCATACATTTTTTTAATTGTTTACTCAGCCTCTTTATGCCTTAGAAAAATTGTTTCCTTCTCATCGTGAGACATTATTTTCTGAAACAATATGTATTCTGCCCGCAATCTGTATTGGCTATGTAACAATGACTGTTCACCCTGCAGTAACAAAGGAATGGATGGAATTTTTCTAAATGTTTTGTTTAAAATGTAAATGTTTTGTTTACTATGTGGTGTCCTTCATCCCCATATTTCTTTCTGCCAGTTATAGACCACCCTTTTCAAAGAGCACCTAATACTAAGTCTCCATGGACTTGTAGTTTTTACCCATGAGCGCACCAGCACACTGTTTATTTATTCTGGGTTTTTTTTCTAAACAAAGAAATGGACTTCTTTTTGGCTATAGAGACAGACAGCGAGAGGAGCAGCTGTTATCACTTTCCTCTCAGTCCTTCCTAGTGTAGACTTAGGCATCCATGATTGCCGAGCATCACCATGGCAACCCTGACTTTGACTTCACACTGCCAGCGGCCAGTCATCGGGTCTTTAGAGGCCTGATGAAGACCGAGTACATTGTACTCTCTCTATACTATACGTACTAACTCTCTCTTACATGCAATACACATCATTGGGCTGTTGGCTTCATTGCCACCTCTCATTCCCTAATGGCAGCTTAGATATTCCCCATGCAGAATTACTCAGCTTTACACACACACACACACACACACACACACACACACACACACACACACACACACACACACACACACACACACACACACACACACACACACACACACACACACACACACAATGATCCTCCATCTGGCTCTTACAAGGACCATCAGCCATCATTTATTACACAATAAAGATCTCCAACTTCATTATAAATCACTGGCAGATCATAAATGAGTTTGAAGCTAAATTAGAGACAAACATTGTGTTGATTTTTTATTGAACTGCGTTGATACATTCATCTACTGTAGTAGGGAGAATGATAATGTTCATTCATCTAGTGGGAGAATTATATATATTTTTAATTTTTATTTATTTCACCTTTATTTAATTAACCAGGTAGGCCAGTTGAGAACAAGTTCTCATTTACAACCGCGACCTGGCCAAGATAAAGCAAAGCATTGCGATAAAAACAACAACACAGAGTTACACATGGGATAAACATTCGTACAGTAAATAACACAATAACAGTTCTGTATATAGAGTGTGCAAATAAAGTTAGGAGGTAAGGCAATAAATAGGCCATAGTGGCAAAGTAATTACAGTTTAGCAATTAACACTGGAGTGACAGATGTGCAGATGAGGATGTGCAAGTATAAATACTGGTGTGCAAAAGAGCAGAAAAAAACTAAAACAAATGTGGGGATGAGGTAGGTAGTTGGTTGGATGGGCTATTTACAGATGGGCTGTGTACAGCTGCAGCGATCGGTAAGCTGCACTGACAGCCGATGCTTGAAGTAATGACTTATTATGTTGTATGTCTAGTAAGCTGATGGGATGCACTCACAACAATACCCTTCTACCTGTGATCCATGAAAAAACATAATTATCTGATAATCAATTACATTTATCGCTCCAGACAGAGAGATCTTCACACTCTTTTCATTGGCCGGTATCTTTTAATCAAAGGCAGTTTAGTGAGTAGAGTTCTTCAGATGATAAGACCTTGGCAATACAATCCAGTGCTCAAATAGGCTCATTATCAAGGACTGCCAGCCTACTATTAGACGAGGTCGGTGGATTTCATCCAGTGAGAATGTTCTTTAATATAAATGCAAAACAAGATCTGAATCCCAAATGGCACCCTATTTCCTTTGTAGTGCACCACTTTTAACCAGGGCCCACAGGGCTCTGGTCAAAAGTAGTGCACTATATAGGGAATATGGTGCCATTTGGGACACACCCAAGGACCATTGGCTGCCATGAGTTTTCCCAGTCTGCCTGACCTCATGAGTCCTTATCAACTGGACCCTCCATAGTGACGTTAAGTGAATCACTAGCTAACTGTCAGTTTATACAGCGTACTGGAATAACAACTTTACAAAACTTACATCTCTCAAGGTGAGGTGAGATTTCAATCAGAACTCTAGTCTATGCATTATTTCCATAGGTTGTCTTCACATGGTGTGATTGAAAGGATATAGAAGTTTGGATGTGTACGTTTGAGTGGCACATCAGGATAAAACTGAGTTAAGGTTATGGCTAAGGTTAGGGATACGGTTAGGAATTAAGATCGGGTTAGAATGCCTGGCATTAGGAGCCATATAAAATCTAACAGTCACATATGAAATCTAACAGTCTGTAACGGCATTCCTCCTCCTCTTCTGAGGAGTAGCGAGAAGGATCGGAGGACCAATGCGCAGCGTGGTAAGTGTCCATAACGTTTATTTTAAGACATAAACTGAACAATATGACATACAAAACAATAAATGTGAACATGAACGAAAACCGAAATAGTACCGTGTGGCAACAAACACTCACACGGAAACAAACACCCACAACTCAACAGTGAAACCCAGGCTACCTAAGTATGATTGTCAATCAGAGACAACTAACGACACCTGCCTCTGATTGAGAACCATACTAGGCTGAACTCAAAACCCCAACATAGAAAAACACACATAGACTGCCCACCCCAACTCACGCCCTGACCATACTAAACAAAGACAAAACAAAGGAAATAAAGGTCAGAACGTGACACAGTCACATATAAAATTTAACAGTCACATCCACTACCTATCAGTTTTTCTGACCTCTGAACTCTAGCCAATGTATCTCTTAAACGTTCAAATCAATTCTGTCAATAAGTTAAATAAAAGGCTTTAACAAGTGTGATTGGAGGATACAGTGTTATTAGTTGTTCTATACCTGTAGGAGGAAGTCAAAGAGTGCCAGGTGCCCCCACTCCGCATGGTGAACCCCCACACAGGGGGTATCGTTGAGGGCCACGCCGCTGCCACTTCCACACCTGGCCCTCAGCAGGCTCTGGTACTGGGGCCAGGTGAGAGGGAATGAGTTCTGGTCATTGTCATCATCAGCCAGGTGCTGGATACCTGGGTCCCACCACACCACGGGTCTGGCTGCCCCTCTGGTGTATTTATAAGGCAGGATGTCACTGTGGAAGTCCCTGAGCACTGTGGGCAGACTCCTGTTCAAGCCGAGAACACGGTCTAAATGGAAAGCGAAGACTTCGAACCAGTCGTCTGGACGTTTGATCAGGGCACACAGACCCTGTTGGCAGTGCCCACTGTGGTCAGCCAATGGAGCCCCAAGAGAAGGGGGATGATGAGGGGCACCCAGCCCTACATGGAGGACCTGTCCGTGGGCTGGGAGCCTAGCCTTACTGACAACCTCACTGCCAGAGAGGAACTCCATCTTGTGAATGTCGTCCTTGCTGAGCCATGGCACAGAGTCAGGGTCCCCAGTCCTTATTCTCCGTGTGTCAGTGTCTGGGAACTCCCTCTCTCCAGCTGACATCTTACACCAGTGGGCCTCCCCCTCACTCCCTTTCTCTGGCTCTGCTGCTGTTTTTGCTGTGGGCCGGGTCTTTTTACGCCCAGACGAAGGCTGTCTGTCACGTTTCCTGAGTTCTCTGGGGACCTTTTTCACAGCCTGCTGCTTGGTTAGGTTCTTCCTCCCTGCTTTCCCTGCCTGCCCTGCCTGCCTGGTTTGCCCCTGGTCCTGCCTCTGTTCATCTGGAGTACATTTGTGCTCAGAGTCAGACAAACCGAGTAGTAGAAGGGCGGCAGTAGAAGGGCGGCTCTGGCTGTGCTCTACAGTCTGGGTCACGGCTGGGTGGAGGTTCCCTTGTCTGTGAAGAGGTGGTGGCTGGGTGGAGAGCTCTGAACCACTGCAGTTGGTTAGATGGCTTCCATCATGCCTTATTAGCACAGCATTGACTGTCAATGGCGCGGTATCACGTTGTTTGTCTCTAATAGAACTTGGCGGCATCTCTTTCTTCTCTTTCCTTTTGGAGGCGATGCCCTTAGTTTTACGATTCTTCTTGTAGTTGCTGTGAGTTCTCTCATCTGTCATGCTAGCTGCTCTCCTATCCAGTTTGGGAAGGGCCATGACCAGGTGATGCTTTGAGGACTCTTTGACTTTGTCACTCTGCTTCCAAACTCCACTGTGACCTTTGAGGGGTAGAGGAAGATGGTGTTGGTGGTGAGGGGCCAATGAGGCCCTTTCCCTGGGTCTTGCCCTCGCTCTATACCCTTTGGCTCCAGCAGAGCTCAGGCCTCGTGAGGGCAGCCTGCGTGTCTCAGAGGGGGGGAAGGGGAGGATGTTGATCACCACCACAGACAGGGTAAAGAGGAGGAGGAAGGCCCACACTGCCCACCTCTTGCAGCAGATCTTGGACCACACTCTTAAGGCCTGCATGCATGGGAAACAGAAAACAAAGAGAATGTTAGGTCTGTAGTTGGGAGCAAACCACCAAAAAGCCATGATTATAATGGAGCAGAGCCATAAATCAAACATCATATATTTACTCTCTAAACTGTACGGTCACTGGTCGGCCACTGAACAGCTCAGGTTCCAGTGTGTGTTTACAGAAGAGGAAACTTGAATCTCTCAGAGGTTGACAAATGCAAATATCGGTACACAGACTGAAGGACAAGGGCAAACCAAAAACATTTTTTTTTAAATAAAAAATGATTTGGTAAGTTATTCTGTTTAAAACACTAAGGAGAGAGAGCGAGAGAGAGCGAAAGAGAGAGAGAGACAGAGAGAGAGAGAGAGAGAGAGAGAGAGAGAGAGAGAGAGAGAGAGAGAGAGAGAGAGAGTTGATCCACATGTATCCCGTCTGCAATAAACACAAGTGTAAATAAAGCCTTTTTCAGTCACAGCTGGGCTTTACTCAGCTTATATTGTCGGAGAGTTACAGTTACTGAGTTGAGACAAATACTATGGCAAACACATAGATATTGTAGCATTCCCTTTTGCACGCCAGTTCATCCAGAATGTGCTGATAGACACTGCGTGCCAAATGGTATATAGTGCACTCCTTTTGACCGTGGCCCATAGGGAATAGGGTGCCATTTGGGACACAACCAGATTCTGAATGTCTTACTTCTACTGCAGCCTCTGTGATGATGAATTACTTTTCTGTGGCATAGGCCTAAATACAAACCGGTCCCATTCCATAAAGTCTCCATCGTATGCCATAGAGATGAATCCATTCAGATGGATCTCTATGGAATATGCTCTCAATGTTATTCAAACCTATGGTAAATCCAGAGGCAGTTATTTATCTGAATCACATATCAATGAAAGGATTAGGCTATTGTATAGAGCTATAGAGGCTATGGGATAGAGCTATATAGGCTATGGTATAGAGCTATAGAGGCTATGGTATAGAGCAATAGAGGCTATTGTATAGAGCTATAGAGGCTATGGGATAGAGCTATATAGGCTATGGTATAGAGCTATAGAGGCTATTGTATAGAGCTATAGAGGCTATGGGATAGAGCTTTAGAGACTATGGTATAGAGCTATAGAGGCTATGGTATAGAGCAATAGAGGCTATGGTATAGAGCTATAGAGACTATTGTATAGAGCAATAGAGGCTATGGTATAGAGCTATAGAGACTATGGTATAGAGCTATAGAGGCTATTGTATAGAGCTATAGAGGCTATGGTATAGAGCTATAGAGGCTATGGTATAGAGCTATAGAGACTATGGTATAGAGCTATAGAGGCTATTGTATAGAGCTATAGAGGCTATGGGATAGAGCTATAGAGGCTATTGTATAGAGCGATAGAGGCTATGGTATAGAGCTATAGAGGCTATGGTATAGAGCTATAGAGGCTATTGTATAGAGCTATAGAGGCTATGGGATAGAGCTATAGAGGCTATGGTATAGAGCTATAGAGGCTATGGTATAGAGCAATAGAGGCTATGGTATAGAGCTATAGAGGCTATGGTATAGAGCTATAGAGGCTATGGTATAGAGCTGTAGAGGCTATGGTATAGAGCTGTAGAGGCTATGGTATAAAGCTGTAGAGGCTATGGTATAGAGCGATAGAGGCTATGGTATAGAGCTATAGAGGCTATTGTATAGAGCGATATATGGGAGGCTATATAGGCTGCTATGGTATAGAGGCTATGGTATAGAGCTATAGAGGCTATGGTATAGAGCAATAGAGGCTATGGTATAGAGCTATAGAGGCTATGGTAAAGCTAGAGCTGGTAGAGGCTATGGTGAGGCTAGAGAGCTGGCTAGAGCTGTAGGCTATGGTATAAAGCTGTAGAGGCTAGGCTATGGTACAGAGCTGATAGAGGCCATGGTACAGAGCTATGGTATAGAGGCTATGGTATAGAGCTATAGAGGCTATGGTATAGAGCTGTAGAGGCTATGGTACAGAGCGATAGAGGCTATGGTATAGAGCTGTAGAGGCTATGGTAGAGCAGAGGCTATGGTATAGAGCTATAGAGGCTATGGTATAGAGCTATAGAGGCTATGGTATAGAGCTGTAGAGGCTATGGTACAGAGCTATAGAGGCTATGGTATAGAGCTATAGAGGCTATGGTATAGAGCTATAGAGGCTATGGTATAGAGCTGTAGAGGCTATGGTACAGAGCTATAGAGGCTATGGTATAGAGCTATAGAGGCTATGGTATAGCTATAGAGGCTATGAGCCATGACTATATGGAACTCTCTCCCACCTCAGTTAACCCAAGCAATAAAATCAGAAAAAAATGTACCCTTAAAAACACCACCTCACTGCACAACGTGGACTCTGAAGACACACACTAACACATGCTATACACACGCACCCACACATTATTCTTAGTAATGTAATATAGTATTGTAAAATTGTAATACAATAATGTAAATTTGTATGATGTTTTGTATGATGTCATGTTTAATTTCTGTTTGGGCCTCAGGAAGATCCCTATTAGAAACAGCTAATGGGGATCCTAATAAAATACTAAAGACTAAATATTATGGTTCCATTCGATCTTCACATACATACAGTATTATTATGAATATAACTTAGCTTCTACCATCTTTTTGTTTCTAATCTTTTCTATTTTGTCTGTGTTACATTTAGATGAATATTTAGTAACAGTGACTAGTGAGAAACTGCCATCAAGGATCAGCTTTACTGGCCCACAATGCAACTCTACTAATTACATAACCAATAGTAGGTGAAAGCAGTCATCTCTCAGAAAGACAACCTACATCAGCTGTCCCTCTGCCTGCCTCTGTCCTGTCCTCGCTCCTCTCTTTCTCTCTGAGGGAATTCAACCTAAGGAATGTTTCAAACCAGTAAGATCTTTTCCCAGTCGGTGACTGACGACAGTTTTACAGCTTTCCCAGAACCCACCTGTGAATGGATTTCATTATGCTCTTCTAAAAGAATGTCATGCCAGTAGTTCTGACTGAGTCAGGGTCCTGATGGGCTTTTAGATGTCCGTGGAGATCCCTGTCTGAATAAGATCTACTACTTACCCAGCTAACCCCCAGGCATATGAATAGTAGATCTGAGATAGTTGGATGGGTAGAATATAGTATACCACCAGAATATGGTGGTAGCTCCATCTTGCCCTCTGATAAGCCAGGTGAAATTCCCGCCATATTGCTTGCACCTCCAATCCTCTCATATCTACAGAAGTACCCATAGGGTGTATATCTAGGGATTCATTTGCATAAGATATGTCCTGTACCTATACTGTAATGTACATTGTACTAAGCTCCTGAGCAGCAGAGATATTCTTTGGCGGTGGGTGGATAAAGCTGAAGTTTCACGATGCCACGGTCCAACACCCTCAGTCCAGTGACGCACTGCACCAGCCTCCACCTGGCAAAGCCAGAAGACTCACTCACACTCACTGATGGAACCTGCTCTCCAAAAACACATTAATCACATTCCAAAGTTCTGGAATTTTGTGGAAGTGACACAGATGCACCCTGTCTTGACCCTTTCCAAATCCTTTCCAAATCCAGTGACTCAGTTTGTTTTCCCAGTGGTTTGGCCAACCAGCTCTTATTAGTGGTCAGGCATGTAGTAGCACCTTGTATGTCTGTGTGTCTGTGTGACCGTGTGACTGTGTCAACATGAAGACATCGTGTTGTTTCTTAGTGGCTTTAGCACTTCTCTATAGCAGACATGGGGGTATGATACACAGCTCAACACCAAACCACAGCACAAAAAACAACAAGACAAATGCCTTAGTGTCATATTTGATAGGAATTTTAATCATCACAAAAACAAAATAGCACGAAATTGACACAAAGTCATTGTTGTATTGCATGGCTGCTGTTGAACGGTTTTCAGCTCACATGCTATATGATCTGATACATGGCTACACAACACATATTAGCACCTACAGTTGAAGTCGGAAGTTTACATACACTTAGGTAGGAGTCATTAAAACTTGTTTTTCAACCACTCCACAAATTTCTTGTAAACAAACTATTGTTTTGGCAAGTCGGTTAGGACATCTACTTTGTGCATGACACAAGCAATTTTTCCAACAATTGTTTACAGACAGATTATTTCACTTATAATTCACTGTATCACAATTCCAGTGGGTCAGAAGTTTACATACACTAAGATGACTGTGCCTTTAAACAGCTTGGAAAATTCCAGAAAATTATGTCAAGGCTTTAGAAGCTTCTGATAGGCTAATTGACCTAATTTGAGTCAATTGGAGGTGTACCTGTGGATGTATTTCAAGGCATACCTTCAAACTCAGTGCCTCTTTGCTTGACATCATGGGAAAATCAAAAGAAATCAGCCAAGACCTCAGAAAAAAATTGTAGACCTCCACAAGTTTGGTTCCTCCTTGGGAGCAATTTCCAAAAGCATGAAGGTACCACGTTCATCTGTACAAACAATAGTACGCAAGTATAAACACCATGGGACCACGCAGCTGTCATACTGCTCAGGAAGGAGACGCTTTCTGTCTCCTAGAGGTGAACGTACTTTGGTGCGAAAGGTGCAAATGAATCCCAGAACAACAGCAAAGGACCTTGTGAAGATGCTGGAGGAAACAGGTACAAAAGTATCTATATTCACAGTAAAATGGGTCCTATATCGACATAACCTGAAAGGCCGCTCAGCAAGGAAGAAGCCAGTCCTCCAAAACCTCCATAAAAAAGCCAGACTACGGTTTGCAACTGCACATGGGGACAAAGATTGTACTTTTTGGAGAAATGTCCTCTGGTCTGATGAAACAAAAATAGAACTGTTTGGCCATAATGACCATCATTATGTTTGGAGGTAAAAGGGGGAGGCTTGCAAGCCGAAGAACACCATCCCAACTGTGAAGACATCAGTCAGGAAGTTAAATTTTGGTCGTAAATGTCTTCCAAATGGACAATGACCCCAAGCATACTTCCAAAGTTGTGGCAAAATGGCTTAAGGACAACAAAGTCAAGGTATTGGAGTGGCCATTTCAAAGCTATGACCTCAATCCTATAGAAAATGTGTGGGCAGAACTGAAAAAGTCCATGCGAGCAAGGAGGCCTACAAACCTAACTCGGCTACACCAGCTCTGTCAGGAAGAATGGGTCAAAATTCACCCAACTTATTGTGGGAAGCTTGTGGAAGGCTACCCATAACGTTTGACCCAAGTTAAACAATTTAAAGGCAATGCTACCAAATACTAATTGAGTGTATGTAAACCTCTGACCCACTGGTAATGTGATGAAAGAAATAAAAGCTGAAATAAATCATTCTCTCTACTATTATTCTGATATTTCACATTCTTAAAATAAAGTGGTGATCCTAACTGACCTAAGACATGGAATTTTTACTCAGATGAAATGTCAGGAATTGTGAAAAACTGAGTTTAAATGTATTTGGCTAAAGTGTATGTAAACTTCCGACTTCAACTCTATCTAACACTTTAGAACACTAGAAGAATACAGCTTCACTTTATTGAGTGGAGTCATCCTCGTCAATTACCTTTCTTGCAGTGATCTTTCCCAATTGTTGTTCAGCATTTGTCTGTGTTCCACTTCAGTCTAATTCCAGCTATGACAACCGCAAGGCTGGAATTCTATTAGGCTATAGCCTCCCACTCGTTTCAGCAGGCCAGGTGTCTGATGCCTTTACCTTCTGGTCCATTCTTTTTACATCTCTTCTCCTTTAGTAGACGGAACGCTCGAGGACAGGTTTGCAGGAATGCTGAGACATGCAACAAATGCTTTACAGGATTCAAAGAAGATTATGAGAAAATCAGTCTCATTATTTTCTATGTTTAGCGGAGAGGGGGAGGAGGAGAAAGAGGAGAGAAAGGTGGAAGTAGGGAGGGGAGAGAGAGAAAAAGGGAGAGAGAGAAAGGGTGAGGGTGAATACTGTAGACGAATAGCATTAATATTACACAGAGAATAGCATCTGAAAAGAGCTCCCAAAGTAGCCTTGTTCAGTGGGAGGAGAACAGACTGTTTTGGTGGTCAGGCTTTAGGGACTGTCACAGTCATATTCTGGAAAAGCACTGGGTTGCAGCTCTATTAGCATAACCACGTACACTAGATGTGGAGGAGGCTCTCTCTCTTTCCTGCTGATATGTTGTAGTTAATCACCCGTTGAGAATGAAACTCCTGCATGGCAGGACAAAGGAGTACATTCTCTCGCCATTCTACCATGGTAAAACTGATACACTGTGACCACACACAGAATGTTATTCCGTTATTGGGCCTCGTCTACTTGGTAACGGGCATGTATGAATTGTACGTGTGAAATTGTGTGAAAACATGTCTATTCGCTTAAGTGCACGTGTGTCTATCTGTGTGTATGGTGTGACAACCCTCCCACTCTGTCTGTCGTATTCTTTCTCTTTGCTCTCCTTTTCCTTATTAGGATGCTGGTGGGTGGAGCCGGGAGGGTCGTCAGCGACATGGGACACACCTGGGCCCTGGTGTGTCCCGGGATAAATACACCTCTTCCCCATTCATGGGGGAGACTCTCTCCATGCAGACACCTTTATAGATTTTGTTGTGGTTATCTTTGTGGCCTTTTGCATTATCACATTTATGCAAGCAAACACTCACACTACTGATTACACACACCATTATTAATCGTATTTAGTTTACTTTATTTAATAAATATATTTTGTTATTCCTTGTCTCCATGTTGTTTCCCTTTTGTTACGAACTTCAAGCCGGTTCGTGACAATGGGCACAGGAGGTTTAGAGGGTATATTCTAACATGAAATTAATTGCTTCCATGTTCATGTAGGTTATTATTGTGTGCATTAAATAGATGTTCTAGTCAAAGATAGGGAATAATTACTGTCTCACATGACCATTCAGTCCCAGCGCTGAGGCAACTTTGAAAGAGAAAAATAAGCTAGAACCTCCCTTTCAATAAACTGCATACAACAAAAAGGCTAACAAAGAATGCAATAAATCCACTGACTGCTTTGTAAATCCATACAGAACATCACAACAAACAATTCTGCTGTAGTGTTGACTGGTGAGGGAGAACAAAGTCCATCATCTGACAGTAATATGACATGATGGCATGGAAAAGGCAGCATGAGATCTCTCCACTGATGTCAGACAGGGGAAGACCTTAATTGAATCAGTCACCACATCTCTGCTGCCTGAGAGATCACACTGACCGGAAGTGTTACGGAGCAAAACATTATCTCAAGATGGCTATACTGAAAGGAAAGGAATAAACCTTGTGGTTGGTTGAACACAGTTTCATGAGGGAGATTGGGAGAAAGAGGATGTGGTGCAGTAATGCACATGACGCCCCAGGCTGGATTATAGTCTTACTGGCAACACACACACACGTACACACGTACACACACACACACACACTCAAACACTCTCTCTTGCTCTCTCTAGATTTATAGCAATGCTGTGTTCCAAGTGACCTTGACAATACCTGATGATGCATATTTCACTGCAACGACCCCATGCCATGGGAAAAGAAACCAGCTCGTCCCATGACGGAAACTGCTGCTCATCATTCGCCTCTCCAGTCAGCATCAGCAATATCCTCCTTTCCACTGGTCTCTTACTATACCACAGAGAGCCATTCTCATAATGGGCTAGTCATAGGTCTATATTCTGCTTTATACCCCGGGACCTGGGAGAAAGAGTGGTGAGATAGGGGCCCAAACAGAACAACAGTGCTTTTATTGTCCTCTTTAACCGAGCCGCTCTCTGAGTGACAGCCAGGCTGATACAGGTGTGCTTCTCTGCTGCACACAGAGAGACCCTCAGTGTAATGACTTGATGATGTTAATCTACAAAGGGAAGTCTGCAGGTGTGTGAGAGAAAGAGAGGACAGATAGAGATAAAGAGTGAGAGAGTGAAAGAGAGATGGAGAGATAGAGAGGGGAAGAGGGGCAACCATCTGCTGCTTAGCCTGTCCTGTGCATGCGTGTTTGTGTGTGTGTGCCTGTGTGTATACGTGTGTGTGTCTGTGTGTATACGTGTGTGTGCCTGTGTGTATACGTGTGTGTGCCTGTGTGTATACGTGTGTGTGTGTCTTTGTGTATACGTGTGTGTGTCTGTGTGTATACGTGTGTATACGTGTGTGTATACGTGTGTGTGTCTGTGTGTATACCTGTGTGTTTACGTGTATGTGTCTGTGTGTATACGTGTCTGTGTGCCTGTGTGTATACATGTATGTGTCTGTGTGTATACGTGTGTGTGTCTGTGTGTATACATGTATGTGTCTGTGTGTATACGTGTGTGTGTATACGTGTATGTGTCTGTGTGTATACCTGTGTGTTTACGTGTATGTGCCTGTGTGTATACGTGTCTGTGTGCCTGTGTGTATACGTGTATGTGTCTGTGTGTATACCTGTGTGTATACGTGTATGTGTCTGTGTGTATACCTGTGTGTTTACGTGTATGTGCCTGTGTGTATACGTGTGCATGATCAGCAACGCCTCTTTGTTATGGCAGAGACGTCAGCACACAGTATAGGAGTGTGACAACAGTCGATCTGCTGCAGTCAATGATTCACTCATACACAGTGTGAGACTGAAGAAGTCAGCCCAGTGGTGATTATATCACTTTGTGACAGCTGATGTAAAAAGCGCTTTAGAAATAAATTTGATTGTGTTTACTTGATATCAATCAAATTCAATCAGACACAAAAGAGACAAATAGAGACCACTACACATATTCTACACACACACACACACACACACACACACACACACACACACACACACACAACCTCCCGAGCAGCGAGCAGATCAGGGCCTGCCTGGAGAGACAGGTGGGGACAGCTCTGGATCACTGTCAAGATCCTGTTATCACAGTAGTCAAACCATCGCAGGTTTTCTGAATGACGGTGGAAAACATCTTGAAGTGTGGCAGGCAAACTGTATGTGCAGTACTGTATGGATGGATGTGTGAGATACAGGATAGTCATGATCCAAACATTCCCCAAGGCTATACTGCCACTGTGTCAGAGGAAAATCTACAAGGCAAAGCCTACAAGACAAGAGGATCAGTGTAGTCTACGGTGAGGTCATCAGTCAGTTACTCGTCAAGATATACCCAAAGAACAATGGCAATTTGAACAGGACACTAGTGTGCATTTATTTGTACTAAATGTCAAATATTTCAGTTATTCAAATGATGTATGAGAGCAGCATGTCCTAGTGTGATTTTGAATTACAAATTGATATCACCCACCTGCAGTATAAACTGCTTAAGGTCAATTGACTGTCCTGTGGCAGTGTGGCTAGCTGCTGATAACATTGTATTCTATGCATGTAAATGAATGCCAGCCAACTGACTTCCCATGGGGCACACTGTTGATGCATTTAGCCGGCTGAATACATTTGCTATTTACTACACACGCACACACTCACACAGACACAGAGACGTTAAGCAGGAGCCTTAATAGTAGTCAGTGAGGCTCTGCTCTCTGCAGTGCCCTTTATAGGCCCCCTGCCAGATCCTGCCTGCACAGTGATAAATAATGTCACACACACAGTGGTGTAAAGTACTTAAGTTAAAATACTTTAAAGTACTACTTAAGTAGTTTTTTGGATATCTGTACTTTACTTTAGTATTCATATTTTTAACTACTTTTACTTCACTACATTCCTTAAGAAAATATTGTACTTTTTAATCCATACATTTTCCTTCACACCCAAAAGTACTCGTTACATTTTGAATGCTTAGCAGGACAGGAAAATAGTACAATTCACACACTTATCACCTGAACATCCCTGGTCATCCCTACTGCCTCTGATCTGGCAGACTCACTAAACACACATGCTTCGTTTGTAAATGATGTCTGAATGTTGAAATGATTTGTTTGGTTTGTTACTTTTTCCACCACTGCACACACACACACACACACACACACACACACACACACTGGTACCGACTTGAGAGCATGTTTGCCTTTTCAACTGTTTAAAGTTGAAATCATAATCTAAACATTTCACCAAAAAGCCTGATAGACTAAATAATTGAAATGAATTGTCATGCTTCCACCAGTCATGTATGTTAGTTAATTAAGGAATGATGCCTAGGGATATACTGTGTGTTCTAAACTTCAGACCTTGGTCACAGCTATGAAAAACATGAGCAAGAATGTTCTAACCATATGGCTGCAGTGTGTGAGCACATTTAAGAAGGTCTGCTTTTTGCCATGGCAAGAGAGGAACCTAAGAAGAAGGATGAAATTTTTGGTGCAAAATTGGCCCAGAATAAGCAACATTACATTCTTTCTTTATCGTAACACAAAAACAAGACAAATGATTGATTTACCAACAAAATCACCACTATTTGGTGATAGAAACCTCCTGCCAGACCTCTCCTCCCCTCCCATCCTCTCCCCTCCTGCAAATGTATTTTCTATGAGGATTACTGAGATTATAAACAACCTACAACACATCAGAGTTTTTCCTAGTCCCCAGTTGGACCTATTTTTTCATCAATATACACACTCTGGACACCTCGGTCCCACACAGTCCTGCAGCCACATCCCCGGTCTAATCTTACCATCAACCTTTTACCAGGAGCCATCTTTCCCCTAATGCTCTCTGGGACTGGAAGATGTAAAGTTGCTCCAAACCCATCAGGCCTCATAAAACAGGAGCTTGTAGCCAGAGCTCAGAGCTGTTATGACACGTTCCTTCTTCCCAGAGAAAAGGTCAGCTCACTAGGCAGAATTCCTGCACAGTGCACACTGAAACCTATGAAAGTGTATACTGTATAGGTTTCACTGACCGCACACACACACATACACTAAAACCTAGATGGAAAGTGTGTGAGTTATAAAAGTTCAGACGTCAGTGTTTGTATGGTAATTTTTGCCTAATTCACGGAGTCCTACTAGTCCATATAAAGAGATCCACGGGTACTGTAGAACCTGTTTAGGATTAATATGAAACTGTATTTGACTCCAGTCTTTTCATTACAATTCAATAATTTTAAGTACTTAATGTTATCTTTAGTTTATGGCATAAGGGCAACATAATGTTAAGTGTTTTCTAAATTGAGAGGCCGTTGTTTTGTCCCCCTGAACTGCAGTGGTGTGGAGTCCTGTCCTCCTAACAGATTTACTTGGAAGCCAATATTACATGGGTCATTCATAATGCATTGAGGCAATACGCATTCCATCCTGTCTGAGACAGGAACCATGGGCTTATGTGGACTGCTCTGCTCCGAGACCCAATACTGCCTGGAATATGGTATTTGACAGCGGTTGGCCCACCCTTTAAGCGCACAAAGTTATGGCACTGCTTTCACTTTCAAAGCAAACCCAGGAACTAAAATCCCAGCTGAGAATACAACCATGGATGGACGGCACTCACAGTGCATTGTGTCTAACCAATATCCTGTGGGGCTGGAGTTTTTCTTGTGTGTCTGATTACAGCAGTGAATTCCAATGGTGCCCCTTGAATGACTTGAGGCAGACTTGAGGTTGAGGTTGTAGTCAGTGCATGCTTGTGTTTGAAGAGAAAAGATGCCTCTCTCTACCTCACTTGAGCTTTGAGTTTATGTCTGAGCACAGAAACATTGCATGCAGAAGGAGCTGATCACTATTCCAATACAGTCTAGGGTGCCAAACACTTTTTTACCAGGGGTAGTAGTGCTCCTCAAAATGTAAAAATAACATAATAAATAACAGGTTGTAAAATTCATGACACAATACTCCTTAAGCTTCATTTAAGGTCCAATAGATGAGAAGTTGGAGTTATTATTGGATTCCATGGAGCTGTTCAAACCAGGGTCTCCTGTCTACATGTATGGAATCAATTAAGAAACTGTGAGACTGCAGGGGCTGACTGGTGGAACTGGGAGACTTGATCCCTGATCACCTAGTTGAAAGAGTGTTTTGACTAAAACCTTTTAAAACTTTCTGTAAGAGGGTTTACTATCAACTTTAATATTTGTAAGGCATGAACATATAATTTTCTATCAGATTAATATAATAAATTATCATTCTTTCTTAATATATGCAAGATAATCGGAATATAAACCTTTATTACTTCTAGTCTCTCCACTCATTCTACTGATACTATTACCATAAGTAATGACACTTCACAAGTTTCTCTGATCAGGAGTCAGTGCAGAACAGACAGAATGGATAATGGAAGTCAGCTCTTGGTGCTGATGTGTCAAAATATGACCGATAACAAATGCTCTGGGCTGACCACTTTCTTGCTTCTTTTCCTTCAGGCTAAATAGGATTACAATTCCGTATCACATGAAATAAAGGCACACATTATTTTGGCGATATAGTGTAGTCTACAGATAAAATTGGTTTAGCTTTTTTAGCCAAACGGTTTGGAAATGGTCTATTCTGCAGCTTTATCAGGAACAGAATCAACAAAAGTGCAGCAAGACTATGCAAATGCAACACTTTCACGTGGATGCACAGACTAAAACAAAGTTTGAAATTGTGCTATCGGGCAGCAAAAATAGAATGATGATTTAAAGGAAACATGAACCACACTTACCATCGTTTTCCCCACTCGGGTGCATTCCACAAGAAAAGTTTACAGCGTTTATTATAGTGCAAACACGTCCGGTGACGCCATGTAGATATGGTTACACAAACTTCATTGAAGACTAGACAGCATTGGTCTCTGAAGATGCAGCGTGCGTAAAGTCTCCGGTTTCTCCACAGTGCTTTGATCACTTGATCATTTGAATTGAGCTATGTTTAATCTCCTTCTATAGGCTACATTGCAGTTGTCATTATTGTAGGGTACTTTGGCATTAATAAAGGTAACAATAAATCTCGCAAATTACAATACTTAAATAGGCTACGGTACGTTTCAGTGGCTTCAAACATTCGTGGTAGCCTACTTCTCCAGAAGAAATCCCAACCCACAGTTTTGCTTTAGTGGAGCATAGGCATATATCACAAGCAGCCCTCACTCCCGAGGGACCCGTGCGTTTCAGGGAAGGTTATTTCACTGTAAAAGTCCTCTTTCTGGGACTGGATGGGAATTTAGTAGACTCTAGGAATGCGCTGTAATTTGAGAGCAGGCGGCCTGCCCGCGCAGCGCTTGCGTGGTCTAGCTGTCCATATATTGGAGACAGGCGCCTTGAAATTGCAGATCACGTTTTTAAATGAGTCACGAAGCCTAATTTGAATAACAGACAATAAATATCCTTGGTGGATGAGACTAATAAACGATAAGAACCAGACCCATAAAAATGAATTAATGTTGCTTTTTATCCACTTTGAAATGTGCTTGAATTGTAAAGTATTATGCTCACTATCCATTCCTTGGCAAATGAGTCACAGGGGACAGATCTAACAGAGACCCGTACCAATTAGGTCTATAACTTTAACTAATAACACATAGCCTATTTTTTGTAATAAATATTAGGCCTAGTCTTGGACTAAAAAACATGCTCAACCTAATCTCCATTGAAAGTGCTTTTTAGTCTAGCACTAGGCTTTATCTGTGTCTGGGAAACTGGCCCATAGGGTTCTATCCTCTTCAGAGATGAAGAAAAAACTGTTTGATTTCTCTGAAGATGAGGTGCTTTTCAACCATGAACGGATTAAAAGACAATGGACAAAGGATGTCAATTCTTGGCTCACTAGGTACATCTTTATAGTCAAGGACTGCCCCCTTCTGGTACTGTAGCTGTTGACCTAGGACTCTTTGAATTGCAGTCAAAAACGGATTAAAAAGGAAAATGCATCCCAAATCTCCACCCTTCTGAAGGGGAAAGTACAAGTGCACACAAGTGTGGTGAATCAGAACACATACATAAAGTCTACAGGGGGAAGTAGGCTAGGTAAAATAAAAAAAGGAGGAAGGAAACAGATATAACTAGCTGGAGTCTAGAGATGATAACATCATGGGTAATGTTCAGTTTATTGTTAATATGGAACATTCAACCAACAAAAAATGACCGCATGACAAGGATTTGCTGATATAGTACATCAGACGAGAAACATGCAAGATCTCGGAGGTAGATAACCGACAATGCCATGCCATCCAGCAAAATATGTAATAAAGAGATTTTAGTCATTTCAGGTGTTTACCATGCTACCTTCAACCTTAATTCAACCTCCTGATCTCCAGTACTGTATAGCTGATGACTTAGTGCAAACGGCGATCATTTTTGCTCAGCAGTTCATTATGCAATTAATAGTTCTCTTTTATCATACTTTAAAGACCAATTGAGCGTTTGAAGTCACTGAATCTCTTAGAATTGTCTCATTCGTCTGTTTGGGATGAGCCTAAAGCACCGAACAAGATCTTATAATGCATTACTGACCCTCAAGTGTATCTTCTCACTGAAAACACTCAAACACATGGAATGGAGATCCTTTTGACAGCTTAAGATACATTATTATGTTTTGTATAATTTCAGCCAGTAGTTTTCAAAGTACCCCAAAATACCCCGAAAATGTTGCACAATTGTGTACAATTGTATCCCTTTTGTATGATATGATACCTCTTGCAAAATGATTTTTTTTATTCCCCTGCAATGCATATGATATGTTACGAATTTCAATTTGTACAATATGTTATGCTTTTGTAAGTGCTTAAAGGGGCAGTGCAGTCAAAACGTGATTTCCCCCTTTTAAAAAATTATATTTCTACACTATGAGGTCAAAACAACACTGTTTAGGTGGGAGGGAGTTTTTGGCCCACAGTATGACATCACAATCTGATTATTTTGACCAATGACCAGTCAACTTTTATTTGCATATGTTTCATCCTACTTTGAAGGGGTAAGCGGGGTAGGCTCTAGTCTAGAGTCTAGACGATCCTATCTGCCAATCAGGGATGTGTATGTAAATATATTTACATTTGTATCAACACACCCACACGATCAGACTGAGCATTTCAATGGCAAAAGGAGGCTCAGGAAAATAAATAATAGCAAATATATTTGGAGTTATTTTCATGAAATAAACACACAGTGATTTATTAGACTTATAGTGTTGATTTAAAAAATAAAATGAATAAGACTGCATGTGGGCTTTAAGATCCTGTTAAATCTCTTTAACTGATGATGATAATATCTGGTGATAATACCTTCCTCCTATCCATGTTCTATTGTTGCCTGCTGTAACTGTGTCTGGGTGGGACCAGAAGCACTTTCCTCCATCAGGTGTAACTATGGATGAAAAACTGCTGTATCTTTCCCAAAATTCCAAGGTTTTCTAGAAATCCAAGTTGGAGGATTCCCAGATTTCCTGCTCATTCCCTCCTGATTCCAGGAATCTTCCAACCTGGATTTCTGGAAAAAACACATTTTGAGAAAGTTACTGTAATTTTGCAACCCTAGGTGTAACTGTAATTTGAACACTCTGCCCTCTAGTGGGGGTCAGTAGCAGGCACGCACAGCCTTGATGATCAGAAACATGACACTGACGATGGTGAGGGCGGTGAAGAGGAAGAGGAGGCCACTGAACACAGAGTTGGCCATGGGCAGACGCACCAGCTTGGCCTCAGCAGGGATCATGTTAGATGTATGTAGCATGTAGCCCAGACTCCAGCCTATACTTGTGTTATGTACCTGGAGGGGACAGAGAGACAGCGTGAGGAGAGACAGACAGACACTCACTTAAAACAGACTATTGACCACAAGCCCCTATACCTGCGAATAGGGGTTCCCAGACTTTTTCACTTGGGTCATTTTACCCGGCGCCCCTCTGCCGACCTCTAGGGGGCACACCACACAGTAGAGGATTGACAAGACAGTTTGAAGACAGACAGACTCACTTAAAACAGACATGTGTTTCCCAAACTAGGGGTCTCCTGATTTGAAAATGGGGTCGCGAGTGAAACTAAACCGGGGTCGCTTGATTTATTGTGTCAGTAACTTCTGGTAGCCGCTAGATGTGGTTGTAATAAACAACGGGGTTTCTGTTTTCTGCCTACAAATGTGGCTCTATCTTTTGAACTGTTTAAGCTGTTTTAACTTGTTAACTGTTTGAACAAAATACTATGACCCCATCACTGAAAGATGAGACTCTCAGGAACATGTATGTGTCTGTTTCCCTCCACAATGTCCACAAGCCTCATTAGAACAGAGTGGACAAGACTAAATCATAGTGGGGGGGAGGGGAAAGAACATCAATTATGTGTTATTTTCTACACCGAAGATCATACAATATTATTGCCTGAGGATCTTCTGAACCTCCCAATACCTTTCTGATGCAATTCAACCACTTCAAACTATACTTTCTTCAGATTGAAGTTCTGTCAGACTGATTTGTAATAAACTGTCATAGCACCTATTTAAAAAGTTAATGTTGGCCGTTGACTACATCACTTTTTTTGCATGTTGGGGTGGCGAACATTTTATTGATATCAAAAAGGGATTACAGACCAAAAATGTTTGAGGACCCCTGCCTTACACCATAGCCCCTACACCAGGGGTGATCAAACTTTTGGGCTTGGTGGGCCAAAATATAATCTGAGTGATGGGCCACAGGCTGAACAAATAGACATTATCTATTTAGAAAAATTAAAGGTAGCTTTTTAGGGTATTTATAGCTTTTTAGGGTATTTATAGCTTTTTAGGGTATTTAAACAACAACTTTTCAGTAAGCAATCATAAAATCACACTTCAAGCATTAATCAAATTGTAGCAATATATTTGACACCTATCAACACATTCTTATTACCAGTATTAAAGATCGATGACAAAATGCAACCGTTGTGGCACAGAAACGGTCTATATGTTCATAAGGCTCATAACTTGAAAATAGGAAGGTGTAACAATTTGTATTTTCAGCAGGAAGTAACAGAAATGCATCAGAAAGGTATTGGAACCTTCAGGAAGACATCAGGCAGAAGCGCCATTTTGGGGGCCCTAATCGACATTTGGTTGGGAGGCCCACCCACCTAGTGGGCAAAACATTTTAGTGCCACCCCTCTTGGTAGTTATTTATTTTTTTCAGTGGTAAAGTAAATTCTTTGCAATTCTACACATTTGAAATAGGTGTAGAGAAAATGTGGCAGTTTTAAAACAATTTTCATGCAATTCTATTCATGTTTCCATAGGACGTTGAGAAAATGTTGCAGTTTCAAAGGAGAATATCCTGCAATTCTACACATTTTGCCATGAAGTGTTTTTTGTTGCAGTTTTAAAGCGAATTTCCTGCAGTTCCACACATTTTGCCATGACTTATGCCATGTTCATATGTTTTCTGAGTAACTAACAAAATCAATGGGGGCCCCCGAGAGGTCAGGGCTCCAGGGAACATGCCCTGTGTGCCTGGTTGTTAATTTGGTGATGATTACAAGTAGAACTGTAGACTGCTAATGCACTACCAAATTTCGAAATTGCACCTTGTGTATTCTACTTTTCTAACTCTGACTAAGCTTAAAAAATTATTCTGGCGGGCCAAACCAAACGTTGGCCCACGGGCCCCAGTTTAGTCTGCCCTGCCCTACACCCTAATCATAATCTGCCCTGCCCTACACCCTAATCTTGGTTAACCCAAAACTAAATTCCTTGGTCAGCTTCTCGATTAAGTTCCGGAAACGGAACAAGGAATTTCTGGGTGCCCCATTTTTTTAGTTAGAAATCTAATAATACAACCTTAAAATTGGTACTTTTTGATTTTCACATAAACAAATAACCTTCAATTCTTGAAATGTTCAGCTCTCTTATAAAAATGAAGAGAAGCAATAAACACATTTATTCAATAAAATTGTAGTTTTCAAATTATCTTTCATAAAAATGTTTGTATATTGTCCAATAAAATAGTATGTACTCTTAATTTTAAAAACGTTTTAAATTTGGTAATCCCACCTTTGAATACCACTGTCTCCTACCTAGGGGACAGACAAGACAGGGGAAGGGGGATACCTAGTCAGTTATCCAACTGAATGTATTCAACTGAAATGTGTCTTCCTTATTTAACCCAACCCCTCTGAATCAGAGAGGTGCAGGGGCCTGCCTTAATCGGCATTCGCGTCTTCGGCGCCCGGGGAACAGTGGGTTAACTGCCTTGCTCAGGGGCAGAATGACAGATTTTTACCTTGTCAGCTTTGGGATTCAATCCAGCAACTTTCCGGTTACTGGCCCAATACTCTAACCACTAGGCTACCTGAGGTCCTCATAAATTAACCCCAGACGGTTCAGCACAACTGATCTGTTCTCCTTATTTATCTACAGATCCCAATAGTCATGGAATGCATTGCCTCGGTTTATGTAGTTGAGGAAATTTAAACCTATCTTTGCAAAATCTCAAATGCTTACTGCCACACATATAAACCCCTATCTTCATCACCCCATCACCCCACCTCAGCCTAAAATTTATGGGACAAACAGACTTAAAAAAGATTATTGCTCAATTCCAAATGGTCACATAGCCCTTACATCTTAGGCACTACATTAGATCTGATAGGATTGGATGGATACAGTGTAAAAATTAGGTCAATATCTTCATATTACCTTCTGATTGGCTAGGTGGAAATATCTCCTTACTACTTCCACCTATCAAATCCTCTCTGATCTACATGAGTGGCAGGAGAGTAGGGACTAGTGGTCGATTTGGAGTTCAGAAATCCTGACCCTTTTCCCAATTCTGGCATCCTCTATCATATATTTTTTTGCTACAAGCTCTCACAGTCTCACATCAGAATTAGACGTTCATCCATGTTTCTCAAACATCAAATTTCGAAGTTATAGATGCTTATGCCCATCCGCCATCCTGTCAACAACGCCCTAGCAAAACCTAAACCTAATTGAAGATAACAGCGCTCACTGTTGCCCCTACTGGCCGGTTTCCACATCGTCTCCCAACATCATCAGACATGGATGGACTTGGAATACTGACTTGTATCAAGGGCGACCTGCCTTCTTTTTTTAACATCAATAGTCTATTGGAAAAGGCTGAAAGACAACAATGAATAATGAACATTACAAGTTAGAAGAGTAATTGCCGTTTATAAATAATTGAGGCAAACTATGCCCCCCAGGGGGAAAATGACTCTAAAATCTGTCTTTTCTTCCACTGAAGAAATCATGCCTTTCAACCCCCTCTGATGATGGGACAAAGGGCATCAATTTCTCCTGACACCCAAAACACAAAGGACAGAGAGACAGTAGCTCGCTTGTTTGTAAGAATGAAAAACAGAGAATCGTCATTCTGGGACAAATCCCCCATTTTTCATCATGTCAAACAAGCTACTGTAACCAGTCTGTGTTGTGCTTTGATTTTGAAAGAAAAACTTCATGTTACACTTCATTGAGTCTAACAGGCAAAGACTTCAGCTGGAAGTTCCAGTCTGGACTTCCATCACAAGTTCCATTTCCTGGGGGCATAGGAAACGATTCTAGCCGCATCCTTGTCAAGATCTTGACCTCTGTTAATGAAAGTATACCCACCATTTATATTGGTTTCTCTTTTTGCAGTACAGTATATGACCATAAAAACATGCGTTTCATTTGGAAGCATGTGTTTGGATCCTCCAAGGTACCTGGTTGTATTCTGCCACACTTACCTGTTTTTGGAAGTCAATGTGTTTCCAAGTGTCTTTATTGAACTTGTAGCCATTTACAAGTAATGTCTGGACGTAATGTGCTGAATAGCAGTAGGACTTTCTGTATTTTTCAGCTATCCAGCCCTTTTTTAGCGTGAGCTAAAAAAGAAGGAAAAAAAACAACATTCCATTTGTCTATCCATTACATTTTCCATGTGTTGAGGCAATTTTCTAATAATTTCTTCTGATACATTTCTAATAGTACAATAACCATCTAATAATTGCAATAACCTTGATAATTGTTGGACAGCACCCATCTTACAAAATATGTCTCTGTTGTCTGTATGAAGTTCCATGTAAAACAGCACCCAGGAAAGGTCCTCATAAATTAACCTCAGATGGTACAGTACAGTGGAATGCATGGCCACTCTTTCTCAGGTGGAGTAAGCTTACCCCACATCATTAAATAGAACATCTATTTACTCATATTTTACTTCTATGCTTACCCCTATTTTAGCTAATGTCAAGCTCTTCCCTTTCTCTGTCACAGCTATAAATGTGAAAATTGCTGCACAGATGTAGGATCTTAATATGATCACTCTTTTGTTGCTGAGAAACTTGTAGTGTATTCTAGTTTTGAAATGTCAGACTTGATTTGCCCTAACGAAAAAAGTATAATCCCCTACAAAAAATACCATTAATTATAATCCACATAATAATTCACATTTCCTGTTGCTGCAGGATTATTTTCCTGCTGTAGCACACTGGCTCAAATTAAGATCCTACGTCAGTAGCTGGCAGTCTAAAGGACTCCCAGGGGTCCAGTCCATGGAGCAGAGTGACCTCCACCACCAACAACAAAAACCTCAACAACTACAACAACAACATGGACTCACGGTGGGCCAGTCCCAGGAGCAGAATTCCCAGGTAGAGGAGTTCCACTGGTCCAGTTGTGAAATACCTTTCAGCCCAACAGCCTGAGCAGTGTAGAAGAACCCAGCATAGGCCTGAGGGATGGAACACACGTTAGGAGCTCAGACAGACACAATATTTTATGGATAACTGCAAAATATGCCCTATATATACAGTATGTCTGTCTGTCTGTGTGCGTGTACGCGTGTACCAGAAAGTCCCCGGGTCCCACGGATGGTTGGTAGACTGCGTCAAAGGAACAGTTCTTCGTGCAGGTCAGGTCAAATATGGATTTCACCACGTCCCTACAGGCTCCGTTGTCTGATGACCCCTTCAGGGTGATCATCTGCTTGGGGTCATAGTCGGCAGGCGTTTTTATGCACTCAGTCCCAAAGATGGACTCAGCCGACACAGTCATGTTGTAACCAAGATTGAAGCAGGGGTTGGTCACATGTGTAGCGTTCTCAGAGTTCTGATCAGTGAGACAAAGAGAGCACAGTAAAAGTATTTAAGGTATGTCACTTGAACATTCAAGAAGAAGGAATCCAAAGGATCAATAGCTGAGCTTGAACCTCTTGTCTACTGTAGTAATTACAGCGTTACTAGGCTACACAGGTATAAGAACTACTATAAGTAAAGTGGGACCACTATTTACATTGTTGTCTCCTCAAAATGGCTGTCTTCAGTTGTGCATGCATTATCTACCATCCTAGCAAAACAGACACTTTTCGACCAAGCTTGCAAAGCAAACCATATAGAAATGGACAGATCAATACGGTTAATACCATAATGCACTTTGCCTCATCTCCGAGAGACAGTAAAGTGTCAAGGTAATGAGGTGTCCTCAGATTTCATAGGGTGTGGTAATTAGATATTAATGGGTTTTGTGGACTTAGCCAGAGGGATTGCATTAATTACACAAAAAACAACACTTAGCTAAGTATAAAAGCAGCAGCATCATCATCATGTTGACAATGCTGCCAGGAATGAATGTGAGGGATGACATCCTAACAGATTCTGGGTTCAAATAGTATTTATTTTCTTTCAACTACTTTACTGCTTGGAATAGTCCCCGCCCGTTTCGCACTCCAATCAGGTATTTGGAAGAAAACAAATACTATTTGAAGTAAACCCAAATTCCCTTTACACAGTACCTTCACTAAAGCAGCAAGGACTCTCTTCTCTGCCTCGTTCTTCCCATAACACAAGAAGCTGTGAGTGTAGATGTTGTATTCGTAGCCATAGAGGGAGACCCGCATGATGTCTGTTCCCTGGGCGTTGGGATCTGGGAGGGTGAACGCTATCTGGGTGGACGCCCCTCCTAGATCCATGGAGCCCACCATCTTCCCTCCGGCAGGCCGCACCCACATGTTCCATATGTTTCTCTACAAACCAGAGGATAGATTGATATTTTCAAATCAATTAGGATCTTTATGAAACACAGTGATAAGAACTGTACTCTATTGTGATAAATTCATTCAGATAAAAACCCTACACTGCTAGAATAAATATTGAAGGGTTCAACGGCTCGCTTCATGCATGGCCCTCAAAAAGGTTCAATATAGAGCCGCAAAACAGTCTTATTTTAAGCATTGTAGAGGCTAAGGAACTTGTCTGTCGGCCCTGCATTGAAGACCAAAGTTGGTCAAAACATTTTTGGATCAATAAAAAAAATATACCAGTTCTATTTAAGGACAAAAAATGACAGCTGCACCATACAGGTTGCAAAGTAGATGGGAAGAGATGTTTGATGTGCTGATTCCATAGCACATGGTTTATTAACTGGTATACAAAACAACACCGGATTCAAAACTTTGAGTTTTTCCATTTAAATGATTATACAAAATCCTTGCAACCAATTTAATGGATTGGGGATACAACCATCCCAGTTCTGCAGATTTTGCTGCAAGGAGACAGATTAATTAGGTCACTTGTTTTGGTACTGCACATATAGCTTGTATTTGGTCGCAGGTTCAGGAATGTCTGAAAAATCACCACATTTACCGAAAGCTAACTCTGCTAAAAGCACTGCTGGGTGACATGGAAAGCCATGGTCATTCGATCAATAATATAATAGAACTATTCATGTTTTTAAATCATTTTTAATTTACAATCTATAGAAATTGAGAATAGTAAGGTTCAGAACTTTTGTGAAGCATCACAGCGCAGTTAAAGAAAAAATTGCAAATAGAAATCAAAACTGGATGTTTTTCAGAAATAAATGAGGGGTTGAGGGTAGCTGAAGGGTAAAAAATGTATCAAATAAAAGGCAACTGATGTAAACTGTACCGTGTCCATAAAATGTATATGGTATGTATAAGCTGGAAGTAGGAGCCTAAGTATTGTTGTCCATGAGTTAACTTCAATCAGGGGAGGGGTGGTAGGGTTATGGTCAAATAATAAAGAAGGAAAATATATTTTAAAAACAAGAAAAAATATGTGGGGGATTGGAAATAATTGTCTGCATCATTTCCAATCCCTCCATATATATATATATATGTATATATATATATATATGTATATATATATATTTATTTTAAATATATATTTTCCTTCAAAACCATCCAGTTTTGATTTCCACTTTCCATATAATTATTACACTGATATAAACCACAATCTGAACGACACACATTTTAAATAAGGACAATAGAACCAAAAATGGTTCCTACATACACTTACACACATTACTGACAGTTACCCACACATCAGTACATATACATACAGTGGGGCAAAAAAGTATTTAGTCAGCCACCAATTGTGCAAGTTCTCCCACTTAAAACGATGAGAGAGGCCTGTAATTTTCATCATAGGTACACTTCAACTATGACAGACAAAAGGGGAAAAACAAATCCAGAAAATCACATTGTAGGATTTTTAATGAATTTATTTGCAAGTTATGGTGGAAAATAAGTATTTGGTCACCTACAAACAAGCAAGATTTCTGACTCTCACAGACCTGTAACTTCTTCTTTAAGAGGCTCCTCTGTCCTCCACTCGTTACCTGTATTAATGGCACCTGTTTGAACTTGTTAGCAGTATAAAAGACACCTGTCCACAACCACAAACAGTCACACTCCAAATTCCACTATGGCCAAGACCAAAGAGCTGTCAAAGGACATCAGAAACAAAATTGTAGACCTGCACCAGGCTGGGAAGACTGAATCTGCAATAGGTAATCAGCTTGCTTTGAAGAAATCAACTGTGGGAGCAATTATTAGGAAATGGAAGACATACAAGACCACTGATAATCTCCCTCGATCTGGGGCTCCACGCAAGATCTCACACCGTGGGGTCAAAATGATCACAAGAACGGTGAGCAAAAATCCCAGAACCACACGGGGGACCTAGAGAATGACCTGCAGAGAGCTGGGACCAAAGTAACAAAGCCTACCATCAGTAACACACTACGCCGCCAGGGACTCAAATCCTGCAGTGCCAGACGTGTCCCCCTGCTTAAGCCAGTACATGTCCAGGCCCGTCTGAAGTTTGCTAGAGAGCATTTGGATGATCCAGAAGAAGATTGGGAGAATGTCATATGGTCAGATGAAACCAAAATATAACTTTTTGGCAAAAACTCAACTCGTCGTGTTTGGAGGACAAAGAATGCTGAGTTGGATCGATACCTACTGTGAAGCATGGGGGTGGGAACATCATGCTTTGGGGCTGTTTTTCTGCAAAGGGACCAGGACGACTGATCCGTGTAAAGGAAAGAATGAATGGGGCCATGCATCGTGAGATTTTGAGTGAAAACCTCCTTCCATCGGCAAGGGCATTGAAGATGAAACGTGGCTGGGTCTTTCAGCAAGACAATGATCCCAAACACACCGCCCTGGCAACGAAGGAGTGGCTTCGTAAGAAGCATTTCAAGGTCCTGGCGTGGCTTAGCCAGTCTCCAGATCTCAACCCCATAGAAAATCTTAGGAGGGAGTTGAAAGTCCGTGTTGCCCAGCAACAGCCCCAAAACATCACTGTTCTAGAGGAGAACTGCATGGAGGAATGGGACAAAATACCAGCAACAGTGTGTGAAAACCTTGTGAAGACTTACAGAAAACGTTCGACCTCTGTCATTGCCAACAAAGGGTATATAACAAAGTATTGAGATAAACTTTTGTTATTGACCAAATACTTATTTTCCACCATAGTTTGCAAATAAATTCATAAAAAATCCTACAATGTGAATTTCTGGAGAAAATAAATCTAATTTTGTCTGTCATAGTTGAAGTGTACCTATGATGAAAATTACAGGCCTCTCTCATCTTTTTAAGTGGGAGAACTTGCACAATTGGTGGCTGACTAAATACTTTTTTTGCCCCACTGTATGCCTACAAGATATTTAGGTAATTCTAAAGTTATTGTAAAGGTTTTGAAGTTAATGTAAAATTGTAATGTACCTCCAGGAAGTTTCCCATCAGATAGTTGACGGTGATCCAGCCGTACAGCCCCTCCTCGTCCCCTGACATGATGGAGGCGTTTTGGAAGTTAAACGGCAGAGATTGGAGGTAGTTCTGCAGGTTCTTTAAGATCTCATTGGATTTAGTTTCATTCTGTGAACTTGTAATCAAGAGAGAGATACATTTTGAGGTTGTATATTATCTCCAGTAGAGAATGTAGAGGTCAATAACAGTAGGTTGATTTAATATGGTGTAAAACCTATTAGTATTCTGTGTGTGGGATCAGTATGTGTGCATGTGTGCGCATGCACACGTCTACTTCTGTATCTACCATGGATCCATTCCCAGAAGTGCAACAACAGAGATAGGTCAGCCAGATAGACTGTAAAGGACTCCATACCTAGAAGATTGGTGAGGTACGCTCACACTGGAGGAAGACAAACCCACAACTCACTGTAGCAGTCTCATCCCAGCAGTTGCCCCAAGGTAGAGGATGGTTGAATTGTGTTGGTCTGCGGGGACGATTTTTGTGATGTTGTTCATACATTCTCTGATCGACGCCCAGGACTGTTGGTCCTGTGCATTGTCAGCTAACATATCCGAGATACCAGGGCCTAGGGAATCAAATCAGACTGAGCTCAGAGTCATACAATACTTGTTCTCAAAGTCACAAGCAATTGATGCACTAGATACTGTAGCTAGCAAGTCTGCATCACTATACAACACTGGATTAAATGTATAGTGCTTTTAAACCATGTGCTTAAGGGGCAACTCCACCACTTTTCAACCTAATTTTCATTATCTCCAGCACAAGACCAGTTTCAACATTTGTGAAAGCAGGACATGTTTTGTAGAAAAAAATATAAAGTTAAAAAGTTCTACCTGATGACATCATCAAAAGTTTTTTTAAAAACTGTTATTTTCAAACACTATGAGGTTCGCAGTGACGTGGGAGCAAGAAAAGACCCTCTATGGTCTAGAAACTTAGGTTGCTGGTTTTGAAAATCGCTGTTTTTTAAACTTTTCATCCTACCTTGTGATGTCACAGAGAAGCGTTGTTTTAGGACCTTTCTTCTTACCTTTTTAACCACATATCATAGAAACACGCTTTTTTTCACATATTAAGACACTTGTTGGTGCTGGAGATGATGAATATGAGGTTGGAAAGTGGCGGAAATGCCCTTCAACATAGTATATAAAAGGAGTATGACATACAGTACTGAAAGGCTGTAGGATGATAAGTGCATTTCACATGCAAGTCCTTTTCCAAAATGTAATGTATTATGGCATCTTCATAAAAAGGATAAGTACAAGGTCATCCCGAGTGGCGCAGCGGTCTATGGCTCTGCATCACAGTGCCAGAGGTGTCACTACAGACCTGGGTTTGATCCCAGGCTGTGTCACAACTGGCCGTGATCGGGAGTCCCATAAGGTGGAGCACAATTGGCCCAGCGTCGTCCAGGTTAGGGGAGAGTTTGGCTGGGGGGGCTTTAGTTGTCTCATCACGCTCTGGCAGGCCAGGCAGGCTGACCTTGGTCATTAGTTGTACAGTGTTTCCTGCAGCTAGCTTCCGAGTTAAGCGGGCAGGTGTTAAGAAGCGCGGTTTGGCGGGTCATGTTTCAGAGGATGCATGACTCAACCTTTGCCTCCCGATCCCATTGGGGAGTAGCAGCGATAAGACAAGATCGAAATTGGGGAGAAAAAGGGGGTAAAATACAATTTAAAAAATATGAGGACAAGATTGTGACCTGTGTGAGAATGTGTCAGGTTCATCACATTACGATGCAGACTCACCAGTGACACTGCATCTCAATATGAACATACAGACTCCGTTTTTAAATGTAAATTATTATACAGCATTCTTGCTGCATAATGTTAGACAGTATACAGTATATGAGGCATACAACCATCTCAGCTCTGCAGATTTAACTGCGAAGAGACATAATCATTCGATAATTTATTCTGGTTTTGCCCCCATGTAGCTTGTTGGGGTCACAGGTTCAGGAGAGGCTGAAAAATAACAACATTCATCTAAAATTAACCCTACAAATTGTACCATTGGACGATTTGGAAAGCAAAAGTCAATATATCAGCAATATAATAATACTCTCAGCAAATATATTCATCTTTAACTTACAATTTGTGGATACTATGCGATTGGAAAGGTTCAGAATTGATGTAAGACATCACAGCACAGTTGAAAAATATATGTCACATTGAAATCAAGAGAGGGTGGTGTACTAGGTGGGTTGGGCTGAAAGTAGCTGAAGGGTGGGATTAAAAGCTGATGCTCTAGAATAGTTAGGACCGAAAACACTATCATGTACACCAGATATGTCTCAGTACTATGTATCCACATTTAATGTGTTTATCCCAAACATATATTTCTGTTTTTGTAATACTGTGCATATATGTAAAATGTCTATTTCACAAAATAGCTGTGAAAATAAAACATTTCTTTAGTTCTCTGAAGAGGGTTGGGCCAATAAAATAAAATGTAAAAAACATGCAGACTCACCAGCGACCATGCATCTGAGTGTCTGGCTCACCACTCCAGTGTTATTTTGCTTCTCGGCTGGCCATTGATACAGATACATAGTAGAACGGGAGGAGCCTGAGTCGATTACTATGCCATACTGCATATAGAGGAGAGCAGGGAAATCACACTACATATCCAAGATGCTAGTTCATATACAGATGTTTTATCTTCATTTGATCACTTTGTTGTTGCAGATGAGCCTTGCTATTAATTCACTGAAAACCCACAGTTCTCTTTCTCTCTCGCTCGCTCAAAAGCTAAAGAACCAGACAGAATAAATGTCTTACTACCTTAGGTCCTACTGCTGCACCATTCAAATGTACAGAAATATATCTAAAATGCAGCCATACACAACCTTTGTTTTATATAGCTCAATAACACAAGATAGATATTGATCTCTACTATGATATACAAGTGTATCCGAAATGCAACCATAGGCTACACCTAAACTATAGCCTACTCTAGCCTATCAAAACTCATTTCCAGTTAGAAATGATCAGATTTTCTTTTTTTGAATGATCAAATCCTCCTGCTGCAGGATTACTTCACTCATACAACGAAACAGGTCAAAGTCAATTGATAGAGCTAAAAAATACTCTTTATTGCTGTCCAACAGTAGGAGGATTCTATTAGATGATGAAATGATGCAGTGGCACGCACATAATCGTTGTATAATGAAAGGCAATAATGTATGTTATGGTAAACAACCACTATCCCCTAAAGTACAGTCCATCAAATACCTCATTATTATCACATAGTTATTGCACTCTGTTCCTGATTGACTAGAAGCACAATGATTGCACTCCGTTCCTGATTGACTAGAAGCACAATGATTGCACTCCATTCCTGATTGACTAGAAGCACAATGATTGCACTCCATTATGGTGTGAATATTACTTCCATAAAGCTGAGAACAGGGACAGAATGTAAATACATAAAAAATGCAGCTACTCTGTAAACACAGGAAACACTCACTCAGGCATGAAGACAAATCCATAGAAATGTATTGCTCTGCCCTCTGGAACTAGATTCTGGTTCAAGTTTGTCCTTACGTCTGTCCAAAAGGACTGATTGTGTGTATTTTTTGTGTGTATGTACTGACATGTACTGATAGATGCAAACACATGCCCACACTACATGTTATTGTTTTTAAATGTATGTAAATTGTAAATGTTATGTGTCAGGCCCCAGTAAGACTAGCTGTTGCCATTGGTGTTGGATAATGGGGATCCTAATAAAAAAAATATAAAGGCAGCAATAATACACATTCCAGACCCAGACATGGATTCAAAAAGGCCAAGTATTTGCTATCTTTGAGTGTTTGTTTGAGCCTGTCCTGGAGTGGTAGATGGGCAGGTTTTGCACTTTTGTGTACTACTTCCATTAGTACCATTCCATTGCGTCAAGCGAGATGAAATAAAGCCCAGCTAAAAATTTTTGGAAAGAAAACAAATACTATTTGAACCAACCTCAGAGTCTCAGTTCCTGCAGAGTTGAAGATAGTTTTCCCTTCTCTTATATAGACCTGGTGTGCTGACTAAAGGTGATTGATTCATTTCACAGAGTTATGAAACATTGGTCATCTTTTGATTAATAGGAAATCATGTATTAACCCTGTTACCCAAAGCTGTATCAAGTCAACTAGTCAAGTGTCTCTTCGCCCTTCCTTTCGAGTGTGTCCCACTCGCAGCAAATGTTTCCCTAACACCAACCTGCCATGAATACAAACCACCCTGGTCTTTATAATGCCATCTATGCTAACTGCCCCCATTCACTGTAGTTTGGCCTGACTCCTAAACAGGCTGTAGAGACCCAGTCTGATCTGTCACCTTCTGTTTTTGATGATTGTCTTGATGTCTGGGTAAATACTAGGTAATTAATTTACATTTTTAGTCATTTAGCAAATGCTTTACACTGTCAATACAGCTATTTGAGAAGAGAAGGATCAGGAATGTGTTTGTTGTTTTTACCTTCAGACGTGACTCAAAGACACGCTTATGACCCTGGATCAGGGACATAGTAATGATGACAGCCAGACTAGCCAGGAGAAAGAAGAAAGCTAGATATGTCCAAAACTTGCCTGCCATTTCCTGTAGGGCAGAGGACAGCATGTTTTAGCCATTGACATTTGACATTTATCATGTTGTCCAGGCCTTACACAGACTGAACAAACCCCAATGCAATAAGCAGGGGTGCTGAACCCTATTCCTGGAGCGCTATACCATCCTGTAGGTTTCGGCACCAACCCTATAATCTAGCACACCTGATTCTAATAATAAGCTGGTTGATAAGCTAAATAAACTGTCTGTTTTTTGTTTTGTTTTGTTTTTTTTGAGAACGTTATGACACAGTAATTACATGCTTGCAACTGCTGATAAATACAGCAATTATATCACCAGTATCTCTTTCTTCTGTGTGTCAGTGTCATCACCTATTGTTTATGTCCCAAATGGCACCCTATTCCCTACATAGTGCACTACTTTTGACAAGAGCCCTATAGGCACTGATCAAAATGTGTGCACTATACAGGGAGTAGGATGCCATTTGGGACATGGGCGCTGTGTCATCAGCTACAGGACTGTCAGTGGTCTAGTTTAGCCATAAAGTGACTGTTTCTGTTTATCTCTCTGAACAAGCACACTGGTCACAGTTGTCATTTGTGAGATGACAGACTCTGTGGGAGCTATTTCCAGAGCTGAAGCCTTTCACAGACTCAGAGGTAATCCAATGTTTTTCACACCTTGTAAGGGATGTTTTCTAATGTTAAATTAACAACAAGGCTGTTTTTCTTTCTTACAAGGATACTGTAGGCCCCTCAAACTCAACTCTGGATCTCAAAACCAGTTCCACTGTATTTTGTCATTGTTCCCTTCTGATTTATACCAGGTGCTTGCAATTAATGATCAGGTAGAACAGAACACCAGCAGTCTCCGGAACTCGTAGTGTAAGAGTTGAGTACCCCTGCTGTAGACCTTTTCTAATTGCATAGCGATCTGATATGTAATGTAGTGCAGTGGTAATGTTGTCCCCCCAAAACACTCAACTCTTAAGTTTTTGCCTGCAGAAAGACATGAAGTTTCATATAAGGTTACAGTCCTAACCTCTGACCTTTTAATTCGGACCATCTTGGTAACCACTGGTGTAACTGCATCCTTATGTCAAGGATGACTACAAAGTAGCCAACAACAAATATATTATTTTACTTCCTCAAACACCATATGGAGTATACACAAAATCGAGGTCACAAAGCATTAGGCCTACCTGCTTTGAAAGAGCTTACATAATCACTGATTTGAATGAATTAAGATACAGAACATGTTGTTGTTTCATTCACTTCATCTTCATACATGGAAATAATACAAACCACAGAGTATTAACTGTCCTGCACATTCTTACATGGAGAAATGTGTATACTGAAGCAGAATGCATATCGAATTCAGCAGGTTAACTAACCAATAATCTTTCATTGGGAACAGTGAGAATGCATTATACTGCTGCTTTCTATGTCTCATGTTTCTTTTAGTGTCTGAGGGTGAGATGTTGACCTCCCCCAACCTATTGGCACTATGCCCCAAGCACCTTACTACTCTCCGTCTCTACTGAGCACTCTCCACCCCAAGGCAAGGCACAATACCAGCAATGTTTTTATGCACATGACTTGCTACGGTTAAAGAGTTCCATGAGAACATGCACACCAAGACAGTGTTTCTTGCTGTGGTGCTTGGAATAAGACAAAACCTGTCCTTCTGCACCTCTTTACCTAGTTAAACAAGCATGTTAATTTTGTTCATCTCTTAAAGTTCAACATTTGCTTAATTAACACAGTATGGTTTGAAGGTGTATTCCTTCAAAGGACAATACAAAATTGGAATAAAGCGTATTGTTATTATTAATGAATCGTTATTACATTACCTTCATGAATTACTCAAATTAACTACAATACACAAAAAAACGGATAGGAAAAATGATCGGCTTAAATATGAAAGGTCAGAATGAGTAGTCTCACACAGTATCTTACCCTGCAGATAACAATACATCCCCCCTGGTCTTTTTCTGAATGAATGAGTAGATCTGTTAGCTTACCTCAGAGTGAGTGTTGACCTTCCTTCGTCAGTTGGAAGCAGCAGAGCATAAGTAAGTGTTCTGAAGAATACAGCTCCTCATTCCTCATTGATCAGCCTAACAGGCCAGGAGACTTGTACTCCAAGAAGGAGGGGCCTCGAGCACAGGCCAGCAACACCCAACAGAGGCCCTTCCCATCTGAGAAGACAAATATCAAGAAAACGGTGGATGTTTGTTTAATTTATATTACGAGAAATAGACAATAGAGATAATCTATCACACAACAGCCTTTATTTAACTAGGTAAGTCACTGAGAACACATTCTCTTTTGCAATAACGACCAGAGTTAAATATTTACAGTAGATCACTCTCATACACTGACTGCAATTGGGTGTTTGGTAAGTGTTTCTTTCATTTATTGATTGATTGTTTAAACACAAGGCAGAGTTCTACAGAAACCCAGTGAAGAAAACAATGTCTGGAACATTAGTTAGAATTTGACCCAATATCGGGTGCACTGTAGCAAGTTTAGTTTCACCCTCCGACACAGGTGAGGTAAGTGAATCAACCCAACCTATTTGACATACAGTATAGTATACTCTTAGAATTTGTGGTGACTCGAGGAACCCTGGAGATCTTCAAGGAACCCCTGGAGTTCCTCAAGGAACCATTGCTAGTCAATTGTTCATATTTGCACCTTTGGTTAGTTGAGGGGTTCCTGCACTGGAGGCGTGGCTTATTAGGGGTGTGGCTTACAGATATTTTTGGGCCACCCGTTAAGAGTAAATTACATTCCTGTTCATCTGTTCATTTATTCTGTTATATTGTTATTATATGTTAAGGTTGAACACTGACAGGTTTGAAGCTTCATTGAGGCCTGCAGAGGTGTACGAGTTCCTCAAGAGTTTATGCAAATCCAAAGTTGGAATGGTTACCATTCTATGACTATATGTAATCAGCAACCTTAAAATATTAATATTATATTGGAAGAATATGCATAATTATTCAAGGTATATAGAAATTTGCAGTGTAACAACTTAATATGACATTTACTCTAACGGGTAGCCAAAAATAACAATCTGAAAGCCATGCCTCCAATAATCCATGCCTCCAATAATCCATGCCTCCAATCTTCTGATAGGCTGCCACCTCTACAATATATTATTAAAAAGGTTCAAAATTGAACCTCTCCCATCACCAAAATGTTGTGGTTTGTACCTTTACACAGAGGTTCCTTGAAGACCCTTCTCAGATTGGTTCCTCATGGAACCTTTTTGACCTGGAAAGGTTCCACTGGTGTGGCAAAGCAAACAGATATGCCACTGTGTATGAGCTGCTAGCTAGCTGACTTTACTGTGTAGCTAAGTGAATGAAATATCATCAGCTAGCTAACTTCCTATTAGCTAGCTAACTTGAAGTTCTTAGAATTGTAAGGTAAAATCACAAGATTCAAATGCATGTAGAGACCATGGAAGAGGGTGAAAGGACTGCAGCTCCAACTGTCAGAAAAGGGAGAGAGTTGGCTACTGGATACGGCAGGTAATTTCCTGGGAGGACACTGTGAAAAGATTCTCCAGTTCCAGTCCTTAGTAAGGGAAACTATTAGGACAGAGAGATAATAGCAATATAATATACAGTGCCCGTCTAATTTTTGCATAATGAAGTCTGTTTCTTTGTGATGTTTTCTGTCCTCAGATGCGGAGAGCTATGAAAGCCTGTCTTCAGATGAGGTCCTAATGAATGTCCCAAGAGACTAAGGGTATCCTTGTATACTGGGTTATATGCATACCTACACTCTTAGAGAAAAGGGTTCCTAAAGGGTTCTTCGGCTGTCCCCATAGTAGAACCCTTTTTGGTTCCAGGTGGAACCCTCTGTGGAAATGGTTCTGGAACCAAAAAGGGTTCTTCAAAGGGTTCTCCTATGGGGACAGCGGAAGAACCCTTTTAGGTTCTAGGTAGCAACTTTTATTCTAAGAGTGTATGTTACCAAATGCAGTATACAGTTAAAAGTGACACACAATGTATAACCCTATTACAACTGGAGCAGGCCAACCCTACTCCAGGATGTCTGCTGGGTGTGCAGGCTTCTGTTCCAGCCCAGCACTACAACACATGATTCAACTTATGGAACCTAATGGGTTGATAATCAAGTGTTCTATTGCTGAGCTGGAATAGAAGTCTGCTCACCCAGTAGATCAGGGATCAGTGGAGCAAGGTTGGCCAACGCTGGTATATACTTTTTTTAGTTCACCTGAAATGTTGGTACAGCCCCCCGCTAACACATCGCATAAAAAAAAATATCTGCTTAATGTGGACCGTGAAAAACAGACTCGGGTGTGTTTCAGGGTTGGATCAAAAGCCTGCACACCCAGTAGCGCTCCTGATGGAGGGTTGACCACGTGTTTTATACAGTAGCCTAACTAACAGTGCAGTTATATTACTTTGTGATGGGGTTAAGTGCCTTGCTCAAGGGCACAATGGCAGGATATGATACATGAATTCAGAGAGCAGCCTCACATTGTTAAAGGGAAACTTAATAATTGTTAAACTTCATATTCATCATATCCACCACCACCAGAACATCAACATGTCAAAATGGTGCATTTTTATGTTTTGTAGTTAAATGATAAAGGAAGATGTCTTTCCAATAACATCATCGGTGTGTATTGTGTGATTTGGACCAATTGTGAGTAGGCATTGCCTTGAGGTTGAGGATGTCATTGCACGCAAGCACACACACGAACAGTTGAACATGCACCATAACAGGGTATTTTGAAGCATTCTGTGGAAAACCGAGAAGCTTTACTGCGTTATGATGTGGGGCTTATCTTCTGGGAAATGCACAGACCACATGACAGGGTGACTGCATATGCTGCTGTAGTCTGCTGTCCAGATCAATGGACAAATAAACCTCAAACAGCACTCAGAAGGGCAGGCTGGGCAGGCTTCCTTTGATAGCCTACAGTAACAGTATGCAGTGTCGAAAGTACCACACAGACAGCTAACTAGACTACTGCTGCCTGCATTGAAATCCACTAGACTCGTGTGTGGTCCAAGGCTGAATACAATACAAAGCAAGGGCCGATGATCAAACTGAATTTGATTTATGATTCATCACGCAGAGAGATTTACTGGGGTATTTTTAGCTACTGGGAGTGTGATCTGACACCCGTTTGTCTGAGGAAAGCGGAAAGGCAGCCCCTTACAATTAGATTTAGGAGGAAGATGCAAGAAAGCTAGCAATACTCCACTATCTCCTATAATGACTGAAGCTCTCTGTCTTCATAGCTCTGCACACAAACAATAGCTCCTGCGAACATCAGTCTTTTAGATCGTGAACTTTAATTCAGTTAGCAACGCAAATTGATGGTGTGTGTGTGTGTGTGCTCATCTTACACTGTGACAGTAAAGACGTTTTTTGCAGTTGTTTTATCATAGTTGTTCAAAATGTTAACCCAAACGTAAGTGTTGTCTTACAATTTTAATACAAGCTCTACCTATGGAAATGCCTGCAGTAAACAATGCATGCAATGCAAGCATAAAAACGTTGCACTCTGAAATGCAACGTATATTGCAACAATATCTATTGAGAACATCTGTGATTGACTTTTTGGAACAACTGTTTTGATCGCATTGCAACTATAAAATGTTCCATGCATTGTTTTCATAACTGTCACGTTCTGACCATAGTTCTTGTGTGTTTTCCTTGTTTTAGTGTTGGTCAGGACGTGAGCTGGGTGGGCATTCTATGTTGTGTGTCTGGTTTGTCTATTTCTATGTTTGGCCTGATATGGTTCTCAATCAGAGGCAGGTGTTAGTCAGTCTCTGATTGGGAACCATATTTAGGTAGCCTGTTTTGTGTTGGTATTTGTGGGTGGTTATTTCCGTGTCTGTGTTTGTTTCACCACATAGGACTGTTTTCGGTTTTCACATTTATTGTTTTGTATATTTGTAGAGTTTTCTCTGTATTCGTCTTTATTAAAGATGTTTAACCCTAACCATGCTGCGTTTTGGTCCGCCTCTCCTTCCAGGAAGAAAGCCGTTACAATAACAGGGCTTTCCATCAACCTTTTTATTCAAATTCTTCCATTTCAGTTCATCAGCATCAACCTCGCTACATGAACGACTGCATTACGACATCTGAATAGACACAAAAATTCATAACATTGAACCCAATGATCTCAGTGCATTAAACTCCCCACTCGGAGATGACACTAGCGTGAATAGTATGTGGTCTTGCTTGTGGCCTGATCAGAAAGCTCTTGGATCCTCGGTTGGGTGACTGTCAGGAGCCACAAAAGAAAATGACGTGCAAGTCCAACAGAAGGACAAGCTAATCAAAGAGGATCATTTGAGAAGAGACAGATCATACAGTATTTGTCTCTCCTAATACAAAGACAGTCTTATTAGAGGAGCATTGGATAGCCAGCAGTTCAATGTATCACAAGAAAAGGGAACTGTATATTCCATGAAGTACCAAACTACTCAGAAATGTGGAATTACTCAGAAAATAGTTTGTTTAGAGTAGGCCCACATTCCATCCATGATATCCTCCAGACATGGGTTCAAATAATATTTAAAAGATTTCACATACTTTGATAGTTTGGTTGAGGCTACCTGGAGTGCCAAATAGGAGATGTTTGTGAATTCAGGACTATTCCATTGATTTTAATGATTCCATTATGCCAGGCAAGATCAGTCGAACACAGTTTAAGTATTTTAAAGGTTTCAAGTACTATTTGAACCTAGGTCTGATATCCACTAGACATCTACCCCCATTTGAACAGTTTTCTTCTGTTAAATACAATCAGTCATCTGAAAGTATGCTGCTAAGGTCCCACATGTGTAGATGATGCATTTGAAAACCTGAGGTGAAGCCTGTTTGATTCTAACAGATTTAATATTTTAGTACATGTACATAGGTAATAGGCTTTGTATGTAAAGTTGTGAAATACTAACCTTCTTTAGCATTAAATTACTGGGGCACTTTGTGCTAATCTCATTTCAATGTGGTACTATGGCAATCAAAGCACAGTTCAACACAAGCATTACACGCAAGCTCTGAAACAGGATACGCTGGTTCTCAGATATAGCTATGACTGTAAATTAGATTAGCTTCTTATGACTTGCAGTGATTTCCCATTCGGGTCTATGACAGTGTCGAAACACATTATCTATCTAGTCTTCTCCCAATTAACAATGTCTAATAGGGAAATGGCCACGATGGACTACAGGGAGAATTGCGATTGGGAATAGTTTTTAATACAACTTTGTGGTTGCTGGAAGGCTATGGGTGTCACGCTGATGTAAAGGATTTTGGAGACAGGCGCAGGAATACACAATAGGGGTTTTTATTAATACACCCAAAACAAACACTTATACAAAAACACTGGGCTGTACCCAAACAAAAGATCTTGTTTTTCCGAACATCACACCCGCGGGACAGGTACAGGATGGCAACAACAACTGCGTGAGTTACACCAAGAACTCACAATCCCTCCATCAGTGCTCAGACTGTCCACTATAGGCTGAGAGAGGCTGGACTGAGGGCTTGAAGGCCTGTTGTAAGGCAGGTCCTCACCAGACATCACCGGCAACAACGTCGCTTATGGGCACAAACCCACCATCGCTGGGCCAGACAAGATTGGCAAAAAGTGCTCTTCACTGATGAGTCACGGTTTTGTCTCACCAGGGGTGATGGTCGGATTCACATTTATCGTCAAAGGAATGAGCTTTACACAGAGGCCTGTACTCTGGAGCGTGATCGATTTGGAGGTGGAGGGTCCGTCATGGTCTGGGGCGGTGTGTCACAGCATCATCGGACTGAGCATGTTGTCATTGCAGGCAATCTCAACGCTGTCCGTTACAGGGAAGACATCCTCCTCCCTCATGTGGTACCCTTCCTGCAGGCTCATCATGACATGACCCTCCAGCATGACAATGTCACCAGCCATATAGCTTGTTTTTGTGCATGATTTCCTGCAAGACAGGAATGTCAGTGTTCTGCCATGGCCAGTGAAGAGCCCAGATCTCAATCCCATTGAGCACGTCTGGGACCTGTTGGATCGGAGGGTGAGGGCTAGGGACATTCCCCACCAAAATGTCCAGGAACTTGCAGGTTAAAGTGCCTTGGTGGAAGAGTGGGGTAACATCTCACAGCAAGAACTGGCAAGTCTGATGCAGTCCATGAGGAGGAGATGCACTGCAGTACTTAATGCCGCTGGTGGCCACACCAGATACTGACTGTTACTTTTGATTTTGACCCCCCCTTTGTTCAGGGACACATTTTTTAAATATATTTTTTTATAACTTTATTTAACTAAGCAACTCAGTTAAGAGCACATTCTTATTTTCAATGACGGCCTAGGAACGGTGGGTTAACTTCTTTGTTCAGGGGCAGAACGACAGATTTTTACCTTGTCAGCTCAGGGGATCCATTCTTGTAAACTTACAGCTAAATAGTCCAACACTCTAACCACCTGCCTCTTGTTGCACTCCACGAGGAGCCTGCCTATTACGCAAATGCAGTAGAAGCCAAGGTAAGTTGCTAGCTAGCATTAAACTTATCTTATAAAAAACAATCAATCAATCATAATCACTAGTTATAACTACACATGGTTGATGATATTACTAGTTTATCTAGCGTGTCCTGCGTTGCATATAATCGATGCAACTCTGGGGGATGATTTAACAAAAGCGCATTTGCGAAAAAAGCACAATCGTTTGATGACTGTACCTAACCATAAACACCAATGGTTTTCTTAAAATCAATACACAGAAGTAAATATTTTTAAACCTGCATATTTAGCTAAAAGAAATCCAGGTTAGCAGGCAATATTAACCAGGTGAAATTGTGTCACATCTCTTATGTTCATTGCACGCAGAGTCAGGGTATATGCAACAGTTTGGGCGGCCTGGCTCAAAGCGAACTAATTTGCCAGAATTGTACGTAATTATGACATAACATTGAAGGTTGTGCAATGTAACAAGAATATTTCGACTTTGGGATTCCACCCTTTAGATAAAATACCAAACGGTTCCGTATTTCACTGAAATAATAAACGTTTTGTTTTCGAAATGATCGTTTCTGGATTCGACCATATTAATGACCTAAGGCTCGTATTTCTGTGTGTTATTATATTATAATTAAGTCCATGATTTGATATTTGATAGAGCGGTCTGACTGAGCGGTTTTGCCAGCAGCTCTTCGCAAGCACAGCGTTGTTTATGACTTCAAGCCTATCAGCCTAATGGCTGGTGTAACCGATGTGAAATGGCTAGCTAGTTAGCAGGGTGCACACTAATAGCGTTTCAAACGTCACTCGCTCTGAGACTTGGAGTAGTTTTTCCCCTTGCTCTGGCATGGGCCGCGGCTTTGGTGAGGGAGGGGTAACGCTGCTTCGAGTGTGGCTGTTGTCGATGTGCTCCTGGTTCGAGCCCAGGTAGGGGCGAGGAGAGGGACGGAAGCTATACCGTTACACTGGCAATACTATAGTGCCTATAAGAACATCCAATAGTCAAAGGTATATGAAATACAAATGGTATAGAGAGAAATAGTCCTATAAATACAAGCTAAAACCTCTTACCTTGGAATATTGAAGTTTCATGTTAAAAGGAACCACCAACTTTCATATGTTCTCATGTTCTGAGCAAGGAACTCAAACGTTAGCTTTTTTACATGGCACATATTGCACCTTTTTATTTTACCTTTATTTTAACTAAGCGAGTCAGTTAAGAACTAATTCTTATTTTCAATGATGGCCTAGGAACAGTGGGTTAACTGCCTGTTCAGGGGCAGAACGACAGATTTGTTCCTTGTCAGGTCGGGGATTTGAACTTGCAACCTTCCGGTTACTAGTCCAACGCTCTAACCACTAGGCTACCCTACTTCTCCAACACTTTGTTTTTGCATTATTTAAACCAAATTGAACATGTTTCATTATTTACTTGAGGCTAAATGGATTTTTATTGATGTATTATATTAAGTTAAAATAAGTGTTCATTCAGTTGTATTCAGTTGTTGTAATTGTCATTATTACAAATAAAACTTCTTTAATTTTTTACATTTTTTTTTTTAAATCGGCCAATTAATTGGTATCAGCTTTTTTTGGTCCAATAATCGGTATCGGTGTTGAAAAATCATTATCGGTCGACCTCTAGTGTGTATTCAGACAAGACCGTCTGGGGTTTATGATAATGAATCCCACTCAGTGAAGCCTAGAACGCCAGTGAGGTAGACCTCCAGAACTGGTGAACAGAATGAGCATAATTACCGAGGAATCCCTGACAGTACCCCCCCCCCATTGGGTTAATGCAGTAATCAACAGGGAGTTGTAAACGGTACATTACCTCATTAACCCTCCTCAGGACTTTAACTTCTTTGGGGTAGGGGGCAGTATTGGGTAGCTTGGATGAAAAACGGCCCCAAATTAAGCTGCCTGCTACTCAGCCATAAAAGCTAAAATATGCATATCATTAGTACATTTGGATAGAAAACACTCTCAAGGTTTGTAGCTTTTCAACTCAACCCCCATTGAAGAAAGTCCGTGTAGCTACCTTCCACTTCATTTGTACAGACAAAGGAATTGTCTGGTTGGAACATTAATGACGTTTTACAGTATGTTAAAAACATCCTAAAGATTGATTCCATACTTAGTTTGGCATGTTTCTACGGGCTTTAACATAACTTTTTGAACTTTTTGTCCGACGTTCGGTGCGACCTGAACGCGCTTTTGGATTTGTTTACCAAATGCCCTAACAAAAGAAGAATTTAGACATAACTGATGAACATTATCGAACAAATCAAACATTTATGGTGGAACTGGGATTCCTGGGAGTGCATTCTGATGAAGATCATCAAAGGTAAGTGAATATTTAAAATGCTATTTCTGAGTTATGTTGACTACCCAATATGGCTGGTATCTTTTTGGCTGCTTTGTTGTCTAAACGCTGTACTCAGATTATTGCATGGTTTGCTTTCTCCGTAAAGTTTTTAAAAATCTGGCACAGCGGTTGCATTAAGGAGAAGTTTATCTAAAGTTCCATGTATAATAGTCGTATCTTTATCAATGTTTATTATGAGAATTTCTGTAAATTGATGTGGCTCTCTGCAATATCACCGCATGTTTTAGAACTACTGAACGTAACGCGCCAATGTAAACTAAGATTTTTTAAATATAAATATGAACTTTATCAAACAAAGCATACATGTATTGTGTGACATGAAGTCCTATGAGTGTCGTCTGATGAAGATCATCAAAGGTTAGTGATTAATTTTATCTCTATTTCTGCTTTTTGAGACTCCTCTCTTTGGCTGGAAAAAATGGCTGTTTTTCTGTGGCTTGGTGGTGACCTATCAATCATTTGTGGTGCTTTCGCTGTAAATCCTTTTTGAAATCAGACACTGTGGCTGGATTAACGAGAATTGTATCTTTTAAATGGTGTAAAATACTTGAATGCTTGAGGAATTTTAATTATGAGATCTTTGTTGTTTTGAATTTGGCGTCCTGCACTTTCACTGGCTGTTGCGGGGGAGTTCCGCTAGGGGAACGGGGTTCCACAAACCGCGGGCTCAGCTTCCGGCAGGGCAGGTGGAGGGGCAGGTGGAGGGTGGAGAGCCAGACCCGGTCGCCTGGGAAGAAAACAGGCACCTCACTGTGGTGGAGGTCGGGCTGTTCCTTGTGCCGATTTCACTCATCCACCGCAGGAGCCTCGATCTGGCTCAGATGCCAAGGTGCCAGGTCCAGCTGATACCCCAACACACACTGGAAAGGTGTGAGGTTAGTGGAGGAGTGGCGGAGGGAATCCTGTGCATACTCCATCCAAGGTAGAAACTCTGTCCACTCCCCTGCCGATCCTGACAGTAACACCGCAGGAACCTGTCCACCTCCTGGTTGACCCTCTCCACCTGCCCATTTGCTTGAGACCGATACCCAGAGGTGAGACTGACCGTGACCCTCAGGAAAACGCCTTCCATACCTGTGAGGTGAATTGAAGGCCACGATCTGACACAATATCCTCCGGGATCCCATAGTGCCGGAAGAGGTGTATAAAAAGAGCCTCCGCGGTTTGCATGGTCGACGGAAGCCCAGGCAGGGGAGGAGGCGACAAGCTTTGGAAAACCGTCCCACAACGACAAGAATGGTGGTGTTCCCTTAGAGTGGGGAAGGTCAGTGACAAAGCCCACGAGAGGTGAGACCAGGGTTGTTGTAGAACCGGCAGGGAATGGAGCTTTCCATAAAGGAGGTGCCTGGGTGTCTTAGACTGAGCACAGATGGAGCAGGAAGAGACTTAAACCCGGATATCCCTAGCCAAGGTGGCCAGTACTTCTCCGTAAGACAGGCGATGGCACGGCCTATCCAAGGATGACCCGACAAAGGCGCCGTGTGCGCCCAGGAAAGGAGGCGGTCCCACACACCTGTGGGAACGTAGGCGCGGTTTTACAGGCACTCTGCAGGTGCGGGTTCCGTACGCAGGGCATGCTGTATATGTTGGCGTCCACATCCCATACCACTGGCGCGATGATGAGGCACGGAGGGATGATGTTGGTCTCCTCTCCCTGCCTCTCCTCTGCGTCATAGAGGGGAGACAGGGCATCTGCCTTCATATTCTTTGAGCCTGGCCTATAGGAAATTGTGAAGTGGAACCTGGCGAAGAATAGAGCCCACCTGGCCTCTCAGATTTAGCCTCTTTGCTGCCCTGATGTGCTCCAGGTTGCGGTGGTCCGTCCACACCGGGAAAGGGTGTTTGGACCCCTCAATCCAGTGCCTCCACGCCTTCAGAGCCTTCTTGACCGCCAAGAGTTCCTGGTCCCCTACATCATAGTTCCTCTGGGCGGGGCTCAGCTGCTTGGAGTAGAAAGCGCAGGGCCGCAGCTTTGGAGGGGCTCCGGTATGCTGGGACAGCACTGCCCCAATTCCTACTTCGGAGGCATCCACCTCGACAATGAAGGGGAGTGAGGTGTCGGGATGTGCCAACACGGGAGCAGTGGCGAAACGTGCTTTCAGCGTCTCGAACGCCCTCTCCGCCTACGCCGTCCAACGAAGCTGCTGGGGACCTCCTCTCAACAGGGAGGTAAGAGGTGCGACCACCGTGCTGAAGCCCCGAATAAACCCCTGGAAATCGTTGGCGAACGCAAGGAATCGCTGGACTGCTTTCACCAAGGTGGGGATGGGCCATGATCTGACTGTACTGATGCATTGCTCCTCCATCTCCACTCCCTCCGTGGCGTTGAGACAGCCCAAAAAGGACACGGACCGCTGGAAAAACAAATATTTCTCTTGTTTAAAATTTAGGTCATGCTCCAACAATCTTCTCAGCACAGACATGACCAACAAGACATGCTGGACACATGTATAGACCAAGATGTTGTCTATATAGATCACTAGGCCGCGTCCCAGCATGTCCCGAAACACCTCGTTGATGAAGGCCTGGAAGGTTGAAGGAGCATTAGACAGGCCAAAGGGCATTACGAGATACTCGTTATGACCCGTGGTCGTGGAAAAAGCAGTCTTTCATTCAAAGCCTGCACGAATGCGCACCAGATTGTAGGCGCTCCTAAAGTCCAGCTTCGTGAAGTACTGCGCCCCGTGCATTTGTTTGATGATGGTTGGGATGAGGGTAAAAGATAGCTGAACTTGACGGTGGCCTTGTTCAGTGTTCGATAATCAGTGCAGTGGCGCAGTCCCCCATCTTTCTTCTTGACAAAAAAGAAGCTTGAGGAGGCTGGTGACTAAAAGGGGCGGATAAAACTCTGCTGGAGACTCTCCTGTACATAGTTCTCCATGGCCTCGGTCTCCGCATAGGAGAGGGGATAGACATGTCCTCTCGGGAGGGCTGCGCCAGACAACAGGTCAATGGCACAGTCCCAGGGGCAATGGGGAGGCAGGCGTGTAGCCTGGGTCTTTGAGAAAACCCGGTGCAGATCCTGGTACTCCTCTGGTAAATCCACTTGAGGAGCACAGTCCGGACTTACCACCGTGGTGTTGTTGACAGACACCGCGAGACACCTACCCTAATACTCCTGCGACCAACCTAGCAGTCTCCTCTCAGACCAGGAAATAACCGGGTTATGCAAAGTCAACCAGGAGAGACCTAAAACAATGGGGTGCGTGAGAGTGTCTATGATCAAGAAAGTGATCTGTTCTGAATGAGTGTCATGGGTCAGCAAAGAAACCGGAACAGTAATGTGATGTATGAGCCCTGTCCCTATTGGACGATTATCCAGGGCTCGAACTGGAATGGGTGACTGTAGGGGAACCAAAGGAATGCATAATACAGTGGCCAGTGCGCTAAGAGATTCCTGGCAGCTCCGGAATCAATCAGAGCTAACTGGAGTGAAGGGCTAGGGTACTCAGGGAATTTAACGGGAAAACACACTGGTTGATTTGACAGACAAGGAGAGGAGACCTTGCCTTCTACCTGGGTTGGCGCAAGAGAATTCCATGGCTTGTTACCTCCTCGCCTCCTAGTGGATAGAGAGCGGGTCGGAGAGAAATTACCCCTTTCTCCACAATAGAAGCGGAGGCTAAGATTACTCCTTCTCCTGTGCTCTGCCTCGGGCAAACGTGCCGAGCCCACCTCCATCAGCTCTGGCTCCGAATTCCGCACAGGTCTTCTTCGGGGACCGCAGGAGGTTGTCCAACCGGCCATGCTGATGAGCTGGTCGAATTACAGGTTGTCATCACGGCAGGCTAACTCCAGCTGTACCTGGTGGTAAATGGTGACCAGAACCAACTCGTTCCATCTGGTGGAGGCCACGATGATCCGGTACTCCAGGAAGAACTCCAAAGCGGTCCTAGATCCCTGGCATAGTCGGAGTAGACGCTCACCCTCCTCCCGGCCTTCCACAGGATGATCAAACATCGAGCGGAAGAGGAGGGTGAAGCGCTCGTAGGACTCGACCTCGGGTCCGCCCGTCTCCCAGACCGCAGCACCCCAGTCCAGAGCCTATCCAGTCAGTGCCAAGATGACGGTGGCAAACCTGTCTCTTCAGCGAGGTACAGGTCGCATTGTAGAAGGAACCCCTTGCATCTTGCTGGTGCACCGTCAAAGCGCTCCGGGAGGGACAGGGGTATTCCACGGACGGGCTCCGATGGAAAGGTGGTAGGTTATGGTGTGGGAGCTGGTACCGGAATCGGTGCTGGAGACTGGACGGACTGCACACTTCCCTCCAAGCACAGGATGGTTGCCAGCACACTGTTCATGGCGATACCGAGTCTGGAGAAACAGTCCTCGTGGTGCTGTACTGTCCCTACAATGGTCGGTAGCGCAGTCTTTCCTGCAGTCTCCATTTTGCGGGTCGGTTATTATGTATGAAGGATTTTGGAGACAGGCGCAGGAATACACAATAGGGGATTTTAATACACCCAAAACAAACACGTATACAAAGATATTGGGCTGTACCCAGACAAAAGAGTGTGGGTAAACCTCATTGACCGACACGGAATGATACCCGTAATACACAATATATATATAGGGTACAGCATTACAGCTGCACTAATGCATAGGTATTCACTCCACCAACGGACATGGGAACAATAACCGACAAAGACAGAGGGAACAGAGAGCACATATATAACATACTAGTCAGGGGAAATGGGAACCAGGTGTGTGTAATCAGACTAGAAAGCCGGTGACATAGTCCTCCGGAACTGGTGAACAGAATGAGCATCAGTATGGGGGGATCCGTGACAGTGAGCAACTTACATCTGCATCAATCACTTGCAGTTTTAACTTCCTGCACACACACATGGGCTTTCTGTTTCACTAAGGGAGGAGGTCATAGAGCTGGCAGTGTGGTGCCAGGACAACAAACTCTCTCAACGCCATTAAGACCAAGGAGCTGATCATGGACCACAGGAAAGAGCATTCTGGTTGTATCACTGTCTGGTATGGCAACTGCACAGCCCTCGACCGAAAGGCCCTACAGAGGGTGGTGCAGACGGCCCACGCATCAGTGGGGACGAGCTCCCAGCAATCCAGGACATACAGTACATGCCAGGCGGTGTCTGAGAAAGGCCCGACCGAGACATGGACTGTTCTCCATGCTCCCGTCCGGCAGGCGGTAATGGTGGATCAAGGCTCAGACCAACAGGCTCCTAAACAGCTTCTATCCCCAGACCATAAGACTGTTAAAATGGCTAACAATTACTGCTCTCCCTCAGACTGTCCACACTGACTCTATGCCCATCCGCAGGTCTCTACCCACTCAAACACACACCTTCACTGTCACTGCTACTCACACACACTCACATACACACATACAACCTCACACATAACTGACGGCACACACTTACACCCCCTTACACCTACGCTGTTGCTAATATGATTATTGAGTCAATTTATTACCAGCATTACACTGCCATTCTTTGATTATTGATTACCATTAAAATGTATATATTTATCTTGCTATTAGTCAGTATTACTCCTGTTTACATGTACAGTGCCTTCGGTGTCACGACTTCCGCCGAGGTCCGTCCCTCTCCTTGTTCGGGTGGCGTTCGGCGGTCGACGTCACCTGCTTTCTAGCCACCGCCGATCCACTTTTCTTAACCCCCTGTTCTACATGTTGTATTTGTGAGTGATTGTTTGTTGTATTGTGGTCCGTATTGTGTGGCCATGTATATTACTTGTTATGTTTGAATTTTTGAGTAAAATATGTTATTACTCATATCTGCTGTCCTGCGCCTGACTCATCTCACCAGCTACAAACAGACACCTTTACATTCAGAAAGTATTCAGACCACTTTACTTTTTCCACATTTTGTTAGGTTGCAGCCTTATTCCAAAATAGCTTAAATATTTTTTTCTCCTCAATCTACACACAATACCCCATAATGACAAAGCAAAAACAGGTTTAGACATTTTTGCAAATGTATTCAAAAATAAAAACTGAAATATCACATTTACATAAGTATTCAGACCCTTTACTCAGTACTTTGTTGATGCACCTTTGGCAGTGTTTACAGCATCGAGTCTTCTTGAGTATGATGCTACAAGCTTGGCACACCTGTATTTGAGGAGTTTCTCCCATTCTTCTCTGAAGATCCTATCAAGCTCTGGCAGGTTGGATGAGGAGCGTTGCTGCAATGCTACTTTCAGGTCTCTCCAGAGATGTTCGATCAGGTTCAAGTCCGGGCTCTGGCTGGGTCACTCAAGGACTTGTCCCGTAGCAACTCCTGCGTTGTCTTGGCTTTGTGCCTAGGGACGTTGTCCTGTTGGAAGGTGAACCTTCGCCCCCAGTCTGAGGTTCTGAGTGCTCTGGAACTGTTTTTTATCAAGGATCTCTCTGAACTTTGCTTCGTTCATATTTGCCTCGATTCTGACTAGTCTCCCAGTCACTGCTGCTGAAAAACATCTTCACAGCATGATGCTGCCACCACCATTCTTCACCGTAGGGATGGTGCCAGGTTATCTCCAGACGTGATGCTTGGCATTCAGGCCAAAGAGTTCAATCTTGGTTTTATCAGACCAGAGAATCTTGTTTCTCATGGTCTGAGAGTCCTTTACGTGCCTTTTGGCAAACTCCTGAGGAGTGGCTTCCGTCTGGCCAATCTTCCATAAAGGTCTGATTGGTGTCGTGCTGCAGAGATGGTTGTCCTTCTGGAAGGTTCTCCCATCTCCACAGTGGAACTCTGGAGCTCTGTCAGAGTGACCATAGGGTTCTTGGTCACCTCCCTGACCAAGGTCCTTCTCCCCCGATTGCTCAGTTTGGTCGGGCAGCCAGCTCTAGGAAGAGTCTTGGTGGTTCCAAACGTCTTCCATTTAAGAATGATGGAGGCCACTGTGTTCTTGGGGACATTCAGTGATGCATAAATGTTTTGGTACCCTTCCCCATATCTCTGCCTCGACACAATCTTATCTCAGAGCTCTACGGACAATTTCTTCGACCTCATGGCTTGGTTTTTGCTCTGACATGAAGTGTCAACTGTGTGACCTTATATAGACAGGTGTGTGCCTTTCCAAGTCATGTCCAATCAATTAAATTGACCACAGGTGGACTCCAATCAAGTTGTAAAAACATCAAGGATGATCAATGGAAACAACTGAGCTCAATTTCGAGGGTCTGTAAAATGATGTAAATAAGGTATTTCTGTTTTTAATATTTGCAACATTTCAAAAAAACTGTTTTCGCTTTGTCATTATGGGTTATTGTGTGTAGTTTGCTGAGGAAAATTGTTAATTTAATCAATTTTAGAATAAGGCTGTAACTTAACAAAATGTGGAAAAAGTCAAGGGGTCTGAACACTCTCCGAAGGCACTGTATATGTTATAATTAGTATACTACTGTCACGTTCTGACCTTAGTTCCTTTGTTTTGTCTTTGTTTTAGTATGGTCAGGACGTGAGTTGGGGTGGGCAGTATGTTCGTTTTTCTATGATTTGGGATTTCTGTGTTTGTCCTGGTATGGTTCTCAATCAGCGGCAGCTGTCTATCGTTGTCCCTGATTGAGAACCATACTTAGGTAGTCTGTTTTCACCCTTTAGTTGTGGGTGATTGTTTCCTGTTGTGTGTCTGCACCAGCCAGAACTGTTTTCGGTCGTTCTCTTTGTTAGTTTTGTTATTTCCGTGTTCATTTAATAAATATGGACACATACCACGCTGCACGTTGGTCCTCTTCTTCCACCACCAACGGCCGTTACAACTACCAGAAGTATTGGCGTGTTCTCACATGCATCTGTATATTTCCATTAGGGATTGCCTCCTCTGTGAAGTGTGCAATAACTCAATTCAACATTTGCATTCCTTCTAAACAACTTAGTCCACTCTGTTGATAACACATTCTAGTTTTGGGAACAGAAAACAGTATTGAGATCAAATGATTAATGGATGAGAAAATGTGCATTGTCACCCAAAATCCATCTCGTTCCATTTTCTCCCACTGCTGACCAGTGGGCTTCCTCTCACATGTGTACATCCAGTGAAATATCCATCTCATTTTTACTGCTCCAACCCTCACTGGACTGTGACAATGCTTCCATCTAGTGGTTTGCATGGGCGTCACACAAACTCCTAAAGACAATGTATTTGAATGGTATGATCTGATAGTGCTGATTGAGTTTTAAATAGTACCAATGGACCAATGTGAAAGTATGACATACTCAAACACACATTGCAAACACATTTATTTTGTTGTGTAAAGAGGACCGTACAATGATGCCACAAGGCAGACAAGCAGCAGGAAGCCACAAAGCCACTCAATGCCTATAAAAGAATACATCTACACTTCAAAAAACATAGGATTGCACTACCAGCTTATTGCCAGGTAAAAGCTGATCAAGCGTACAATGCAATTTCCCCCTAGTGTTGACTGAAGCGGTCAGCCCAGTGCTGGTTATCTCAAGTAAAGACACAAAAGAGACAAATAGAGACCACTACACATATTCTACACATACACCCCTCCATTCCTCATTCAGAAGGCACACTTGACTTGTGAATCAAACCAGTGAGAGATATTTTATCTCTTAATTTATTTTGAGTGACTCTGACATGCTGGGATTCACAGCTTAAAGGTCTAATCCAATTCAACTGGTTTGTTTATCCAACAGTCCAACAGAACCATATGATGTGCATACAGTAAAGCACACATTTGAAACTCATTCATATTAGCTTAAGGAGAGACCCTCTCAAGTCAATTCCTCCTTGGCTCACTACTACTGCTGAGGGCATTAAGTGAAGCTAGGTACATATTGTTTTTGTGTCTCTTCAAATCAACTGAGACATTAACTGTTGTCTGAATATTTTATTCATGCACTTCAGGGCAAAGGCCTACTGTAAGTGTTTTAACTGATGCTCCCATAAGAGCTCTTATTTGTCTCATGGGCTATTATGATGTTCAAGACAAAGCTGGTTATGAACCAGGGTTGGGGTCAATTCCTTTTTAATTTAGTCGATTATGGAATTACATTTTTCTCAATGCTTCTCTAGGAGAACATTTTGGATTTGGAATTTTAGTTTATTTTCAGAATTGACTGAATTTAAATGGGAATGGCCCCAACTCTGGCATACGATACCTGTGTCTCTGGCATACGATACCCGTGTCTCTGGCATACGATACCTGTGTCTCTGGCATACGATACCTGTCTCTCTCTTTGGCATAATCTCAACATGCTGTTCATTTTTGTATTTTTTTGTCTTCATTAAAACAGTGAACAGCTCAAACCTTGGAAGTCAATTCAAACAGCAAGACTAAAAGGTTAGTCTTTTATATCTCTTCTTACTGTATAATGGTGCCAAAACATACAATGTCTTTTATATCTCTGTATAATGGTGCCAATTCTTACTGTATAATGGTGCCAAAACATACCAAAATGGTGTATAATGGTGCCATAACATAACAGTTGGTTGAGAGGGGACAAAACAGCCTCTCTCATTTATTTAGCACACTGGTGTAGAGTCAGAGCAGAACTCTGGGGCTCCACAGCAGAACTCAGTCAGTCTGGTTTTACATAGAACACATGCTTGTGTATTGTCAGTAAACCCTACACTACAGTAACTTATCAGGTAAAACCTTAACATCTGGATATGATTTGCTTCACCCAAAAAGCACCTTTAATTTAGTCACGCGCACCCACACAAATTCATTGATTCACATACAACCACACATATAAATACACACATGGGATCAAACAGCAGAGAGAAAGGGCTGCAATTTGCTGATGATTTAAACACAATGAGATCACAGGAAGTTGGTGCCACCTCAATTGGGGAGGATGGGCTCGTGGTAATGACTGGTATTGGAGTCAGTGGAATGGTATCAAATACGTCAAACGCATGGTTTGATGCCATTCCAGTCCCTCCGTTTCAGCCATTATTATGAGCCGTCCTCCCCTCAGGAGCCTCCACTGAGTGAGATCCAGGCCTGTAGCATCTCAGAGTAGGCATCAAACCGTGCTGAACTAGGATCAGTTTAGCCTTTTACTTCATAAGGAATGAGATAACATGGAAACTCCTACTCTGAGACGCTTTTTGAATACCGGCCATGGTCAGGTGGGGTTAGGGCCCTTATTCATCAAGCATCTCAGAGTAGGAGTGCTGATCTAAGATCAGTTTCTAAGATCAGTTTAGCCTTTTAAATTATAATGAAGGGACAGGGGGGACCTGATCCTAGACATGCACTCTAACTCTGAAATACTGCTTGATACATACAGCTCCAGGACCAACCCAGCCTGTCTAGTCCATGTGGATGGTCAGTGGGGCAGCTCCTGCATGACCTCTTCGGCCAGCTGTGTGATGAGTTGCCAGGCCTCGCGGATGTGACGTGACTCGGTGGTGCGGGCGCAGAGGGCGAAGCGCAGCACAAACTGACCAGACAGCAGGCACGGCACCAGGTGGATCTTCCTGCCATTGTTGAGCCTCTTCAGCAAGGTCTCATTCACCTCGTTGGAACCCTTTCAGGAGGAAAGGTTAGATGGGGTGCTATTTAGGATACAATCTATTACCTATATAGTGCACCCTATTCCCTATATGGCCATAGGGCCCTGGTAAAAAGAAGGGCACTATATAGGTAATAGTGTGCCATTTGGGATGTTACAATAGTCTAATACGTTTAAAAAAATAAAATAAAAATGGATGCCGGCAGGCAATGTGAACAATGCATAAGAAGCATAGGTTCCAAAATGTAAACTAAAACTACACTGCTCAAAAAAATAAAGGGAACACTTAAACAACACAATGTAACTCCAAGTCAATCACACTTCTGTGAAATCAAACTGTCCACTTAGGAAGCAACATTGATTGACAATAAATTTCACATGCTGTTGTGCAAATGGAAAAGACAACAGGTGGAAATTATAGGCAATTAGCAAGACACCCCAATAAAGGAGGGGTTCTGCAGATGGGGACCACAGACCACTTCTCAGTTCCTATGCTTCCTGGCTAATGTTTTGGTCACTTTTGAATGCTGGCGGTGCTTTCACTCTAGTGGTAGCATGAGACGGAGTCTACAACCCACACAAGTGGCTCAGGTAGTGCAGCTCATCCAGGATGACACATCAATGCGAGCTGTGGCAAGAAGGTTTGCTGCGTCAGCGTAGTGTCCAGAGCATGGAGGCGCTACCAGGAGACAGGCCAGTACATCAGGAGACGTGAAGGAGGCCTATAAGCCAGCAGCAGGACCGCTACCTCCGCCTTTGTGCAAGGAGGAGCACTGCCAGAGCCCTGCAAAATGACCTCCAGCAGGCCACAAATGTGCATGTGTCTGCTCAAACGGTCAGAAACAGACTCCATGAGGGTGGTATGAGGGCCCGACGTCCACAGGTGGGGGTTGTGCTTACAGCCCAACACCGTGCAGGACGTTTTTCATTTGCCAGAGAACATCAAGATTGGCAAATTCGCCACTGGCGCCCTGTGCTCTTCACAGATGAAAGCAGGTTCACACTGAGCACATGTGACAGACGTGACAGTCTGGAGACGCCGTGGAGAACGTTCTGCTGCCTGCAACATCCTCCACCATGACCGGTTTGGTGGTGGGTCAGTCATGGTATGGGGTGGCATTTCCATGTGCTCGCCAGAGGTAGCCTGACTGCCATTAGCTACCGAGATGAGATCCTCAGACCCCTTGTGAGACCATATGCTGGTGCGGTTGGCCCTGGGTTCCTCCTAATGCAAGACAATGCTAGGGCTCATGTGGCTGGAGTGTGTCAGCAGTTCCTGCAAGAGGAAGGCATTGATGCTATGGACTGGCCCGCCCGTACCCCAGACCTGAATCCAATTGAGCACATCTGGGACATCATGTCTCGCTCCATCCACCAACGCCACGTTGTACCACAGACTGTCCAGGAGTTGGCGGATGCTCATCAGGAGCATGCCCAGGCGTTGTAGGGAGGTCATACAGGCACGTGGAGGCCACACACACACTACGGAGCCTCATTTTGACTTGTTTTAAGGACATTACATCAAAGTTGGATCAGCCTGTAGTGTGGTTTTCCACTTTAATTTTGAGTGTGACTCCAAATCCAGACCTCCATGGGTTGATACATTTGATTTCCATTGATAATTTTTGTATGATTTTGTTGTCAGCACATTCAACTATGTAAAGAAAAAAGTACTTAATAAGAATATTTCATTCATTCAGATCTAGGATGTGTTATTTTAGTGTTCCCTTTATTTTTTTGAGCAGTGTATATACCATAGACCTAACAATAAATAGTTTTAGTCTACTCCAGTCCAAAGATAGTTTACGTCTGTTGAACGTTCAATGATCATGTGCTGAACTAACATTCACAGTTGGTTGAATTGTCTTACCTTTAGTCTAAAGCAGACCAGCCCTAACACGACGTCTGCACTGATCTCAAAGCGCTGGTCAGCGCGAACCAGGCTCTCAAACTCTTTGGCCAACTCCACATGCTATGAAGGCAGAGAGACAGTCAGTCATTCATTCATACTCAGACAGCCAGTGGTTGAAAAAGTACCCAATTGTTATATTTGAGTAAAAGTAAATATACCTTAATAGAAAAGTAAGTCACCTAGTAAAATCCTACTTGAGTAAAAGTAAAAAAGTAGTTGGTTTTAAATATACTTACGTATCAAAGGTAAATGTAATTGCTAAAATATACTTAAGTATTAAAAGTATAAATAATTTCAAATTCCTTTAAGCAAACAAGACGGCACGATTTTCTTGTTTTTAATTTTTTTTAACGGAGAGCCAGGGGCACACTCCAACACTCAGACATAATTTACAAACAAAGCATTTGTGTTTAGTGACTCAGCCAGATCAGATGCAGTAGGTATGACCAGGGATTTTCTCTTGAAGTGAATGAATTAGACCATTTTCCTGTCCTGCTAAAAGCATTCAAAATGTAATGAGTACCTTTGGGTGTCAAGTCAAATTTATGGAGTAAAAAGTAAAAATGTTTTTTTTAGGAATGTAGTGGAGTTAAAGTTGTCAAAAATATAAATAGTAAAGTAGAGTACAGGTACCCCCAAAAACTACTTAAGTAGTACTTTAAAGCATTTTTGCTTAAGTACCTTACACCACTGCAGACAGCAGTCTGAGGTGCTGCAGATGGAAATGGGTTAAGGTGAACTTCTTGATATGGACACTAGGTGACACCCTGGTAAAATATTAATTCAAATTTTTGTTGTAATACACATTTTTTTTCAGCAATAGTAGCTACATTGTCTTTAATGTTCATTCACCCTTGAGAAGGGCTCCATTCTCAACCAAAGGGTTAATGTGATGACAACTGTTTGATGAGTGAAAATACTAGATAAACATTAAAGCACATGGCCCTAACCATACAACTTTCTGAATCTAACAGAAAATGCATTGTTGTTTAGTATGCCCATGGAACCATGTATATCTCAGTATGGAAATTAATGCACAAGCTCTTTGACAATGAATCTAGTCATAAAACGGTCAGTATTAGCCCAAAGGCTGGCAGATGGCAATATTGAGTCATTTCAGCTTACTGTCCAAAGAGGATCTACAGTATTCAGCCGGCTATACATTTGTATCCACAGTGGACAAGTTCGTACATAAAACATTCTCCATGTGGGCTACAAAGGCATCGATTTCCTCCTTAACTTGATTTAGTGGTGACAAAATGGTGGCTAATGCTACTTCCTGACATTGCGTACAGCGTTCAGACCAATGGTCTGCTGCAACCTGATTGGCTGAACGCGATACGCAACATCCGGGAATTGCAATTAGCCACTCTTCTGGTGGAAAATGGTGTTTCATAAAGTAAGTATGCATATTTTCCCAGTTGTTGTATGCCTTCTCACAATTAAATCAAGTTAAGAAGCAAAGTGATGCCTTTGCAGCCTGAATGGAGAATATTTTATGCACAAACCAGTCCACAGGGGATACAAATGTACGGTTGCATAGATTCCCTTTGGACGATAAAATGAAATAATTCAATATCGCCATCTGCCGGCCTTTGGGCTAGGTCAGTCTATGTTTGAAATCGGAAGAAAATAACCATGAAATAGTCAAACTGTCCAACCTTCCTTGGAGGGAATGCTCAAAGCTAATGTCCTATTCCTATTCCAGCTCATCCTGTTCAAAATCTTATTCACCACAGGATCAAACATGTAATCCATTCACTAATCAAAGTACCCAGTGTGTGGCATTAAATGCTTAATGAGAATTGAAACGTGTATCATTGCATGTAATCACAATTACACAGTAGTACATCATGATGTACAGTATTTGTAACCAAAGTCTGAGTGAGAACTGCCAGGACAGGACTATTAGTAATAACTCCAATGCCAACTCAGTCATTAATGAGGCCAAAACTCTGGTCCTAACTGATTATTAGCTGAGCACTCCACTTCCTCATTCCCAGCCAGTAGGTCACCACCACTATGAGGTTTAATGGTCCGTGTGTCCACTATAATAATTCACTTAGTGTTCGTATGTCTATTCAGAAACTGTATGCTGCTGTACCAAGATGATAGGAAAAGACCCATTTCTGTCATCTGACCTATAGTAGGCAATGGTCAACTTGTTGAATAGCACTGTTTTGTAAAAAGACAACTGTAGCCTACATATAATTGATTACAAACATGTCAAATCAAACTTTATTTGCCACATGCGCCGAATACAACAAATGTAGACTTTACCGTGAAATTCTTACTTAGAAGCCCTTAATCAACAGTGCAGTTCAAGAAGAAAAAAATATATTTACCAAGCAGGATAAAATAAAAAGTAACACTCCTCAACGAAGCTATATACAGGGGGCACCAATACAGAGTCAGTGTGCAGGGGTACAGACTAGTTGAGGTAATCTGTACATGTAAGTGGGGGCGAAGTGACTATGCATAGGTAACAAACAACAAGTAGCAGCAGTGTACAAGAGGGGGGGTCAACGTAAATTGTCCGGTGGCGATTTTTTATGGATTGTTCAGCAGTCTAATGGCTTAGGGGTAGAAGCTGTTGAGGAACCTTTTGGTCCTAGACTTGGCGCTCCGGTACCGCGCGAGTCTGACCATTTTCTGGGCCTTCCTCCGACACCGCCTATTATATAGGTTCTGGATGGCAGGTAGCTTGACCCCAGTGATGTACTGGGCCATTCGTACTACCCTCTGTAGCGCCTTACTGTCAGATGCCGAGCAGTCTCCGCTTTACTGGAGTTTTTCAATCTAATAAAGACAGTAGATGAATGCAGTATGGCTGAAGGCCTTGTGTTGCTGTTTACTGATAGAGCTAGACAGGCACAGACCAGGCTGATTTGATTGACAGACCGATACAGAGGAAGGGAACCTGAGCTGTTTCTGTGCTTTGCGGTTACCTTACGGATGTAGTCCTGAAGGCCTTTGAGCCCATACATTCGGAACACAAACCACATCTTGAGAGAGCGGAACCTTCGGCCCAGTGGAATCTGCCAGTGCTGTGAGGTACAGGGGGAGATAGGGTGCGGTAGGGGGAGGTAGAGGGGGAGATAGGATGAGGCAGAGAGGGATAAGTGGGTTAGGGTTAGTGGAGCAAACAGAGTGAACTCTGATATATGACATCCAGTGCCACTTACACATAGACAGAATATAATGATAATAGATAACTTACCCTGTAATCTGTGATCAGTCCTGTGAATAAACAGATGAGTAATTATACTACTAGCAATTCACAGCCAACATTTGAATTATTAACATATTATTGAATGTTGTTACCATCGCTGACCTTTATTCTCTCTCTCCCTTCCCAAAGCAAGTGTAGTAGATAATAAACAGATCTCTCGCCCTCTCTCTCCACATACAGTAGAAAAGCCCTGTTGCAGTGGTAATAACCTGTAATTTCATTGAGCTGGAACTGGGGAAGCAGTGGCCTTACTGTGAGCAGCCTTCTCTGTGAGGAGAGGTCGGCCAGTCTTTTGTCTTTCTGTCAGTCCAATTAAGGAGGAGGAGGCTTCAGTGTTGTGTTGAACTGCGTCCCAAATGGCATCCTATTCCCTACATAGTGCACTTTGTACAGTCCTTTGGTGCCCTGGACAAAGTAGTGCACAATCTAAGGAATAGGGTTCCAATTGGGAGAATACATCTGCATCTAAGATGGGTGACACTCTGTCACTGGCTAACACTGGTAGGCCGCGATGCAACATGACCATTAGTGGACTATTACAGTGCAAATGTTTTGTGGGGAGGACGTGAGGGACATCGGTAATTGAATTGGATTGTTTTAGAGTGACATATTGCGTGTTATTAGGTCAGCGTTTGGACGCCTTATTGTATTTACTCTCTAAAACAAGTACACACAAACATATGGTACAACTACAGTACACACACACACACACACACACACACAAGCCATATAAAACATGGGGCTGTGGTGGTGAGTATTAGTTTATCCACCTTGGGTTTATTAGCAAGCCTAAAGCCAACAGGATTGTGAGGTGAGCAGGCCGACAGACCCTCAGATCCTTGATGTGATATACTGGGCTCTCACACTAACACCATTCACATCCCATTACATTACAGGGACTCCAGACATCATCTGCACTTGATCAAATTAAACCACTATACTGTAAATAGGCTGATGAGGCTATTGCTAGATTTACCACATTTAAACCTAATAGGTTGGAAATAACACAAAAAAAGTCATGTCAATACAGACTATTGTCAGTGCAAAAAGATCTACTGACTCTTGATGATCATGTTTCAGGTATAGAGGATCCATCTTGAAGGCCCCAATGAGATCAGATCTTTTCTTCACCCTATGGACAGACACTGAAACACTTAAACACTCTTACCCTATGAGAGCTCCCACAGAAAACATAAGGGTAGGCTAAAGGGCAAGGCTTTTTAAGAAAGAAAACTGCTCCCCCACATACAGGTGTTCAGTGCTACATTAAGTCTTACAAAAGACACACAGTATTGAAGTAAATTATAATCTATTTTATTGAAGTATATTCTCTTTTTGCTAACTTATATTGAACAATAAAGTTGTATTGTAAAGTGACAATGATCTAAAGGGACACCCTACAGGGGATGACATAGCAGCATAAATTATGTTTTTGTAAACAATGACTTGGCACAACTTGTGCTCTAGATTTTGTCTCTGAAAATGAGTTAAATTCTGTTTTCACAATCAGTTGAGCAAGAAACAAGACATAAGATCATAAGTGAGACCAGGGTCTGTCAGTTACAGATTCAGCTGTATTGTTAAACTGTTATAAACCAATAATAACATTCATAAACTGAGATGCTACAAGTCATTTTAACTGTATTACAGTTATTAAAATACACTATAGCGTCATAAAAAAGCACAGCTATTTCTGAGCAGACTACATAAGTTTCTCCTTACATAAGTCATTTTCTTTGTTAACTGACTTTGTCATGGCAACTCACCAGGGATGGAAGAGGGCATTGAGCGTTCTATCAACAAGAAATGTTGGGGTTGTTTGTGGGGTGATGAGAGAGGGCAGATGGGATGCCTATTCACTCCCACTCTGTTTAAAAAATGCTTTAGGTGTCTAGATAGTGCTTCTGGAGGTGACTTTGTTATGTCGGTAGAGTAGTGTAGACAATAGCCACATTAAGCAACAGTGTAACTAAGGATGGGGAGAATAGTACAGCCTTAGATTTTAGGTTATAGACACGTATACAGTTGCACAGTGTAGTGCTGAGCTCAGAAAGTAGTTTAGATTTGAATCAATATTAAAAACCATGCTGAAGCCGCTCCCCTCTCCCCATAGAACAGAAAATAAACTAAGGGGTCATACAAAAGCAAAGTGAAAAATATAGATTATACAAATAAAGATTTTACTTGTATTTTACTTGTATGATTGTTGTATGATTTTATTTAAATGACCAGCAGGGAATCTTACAGACTGTCCCCCTGGTCAGATAAAAAAACCTGTTCAATAATAAAACAATGTTTCTACAAAGGCTGACTGTCAATCACTTGATAACTTACCACATTGTAGAGCAGTCAAAGTTGACCAACAGCCATTTGTGTGCATTGAAATTGAAAGAGTCTGCAAACTGAAAGGGATAAAAGAGTCAGCCAATCAAATCAGCTGATTTTGACATAAGTGTACAGGTCACCGTCTTAATACACAAGCCATTTTTTCCCATTTAATTTTAGGAAAACCGTGGTCTTAGAATATATTTGATTTGTCAAAGCCCCTTGCTGCCATCACCAGGTTTGCACTGACTGCAGCTGGCCTATCACCATATCCTTCCCACCTGCCTTCACAGACGCAATAAAAGCAGGCAGCAATAAGAGACAATATTAATCAGAGGGGCTCGTGCCCAGTTGTTACCATGCTGACAGATGCATGAGCCTGCCTATCATCATATCCTAGCAACCAGCCTCAGCTGCAGAGGGAGCCGGTGTGTCTGCCCCCCTGCCATTCAGGTGTGTGTGTGTTTGTGTGCGCGCGCGTTCCCACCTCCTCTACTACATCACTGTCTCCCACCCCCCAACATTGTTTGAACTTGTGTCGCTAATAAACAGTGATATTTCTTGACGAGGAGAGCAGCAGGGTTTTATCTAAAGGTCTGATGATGCCTGAGGAAATTACTTTAGCCTTATCTGTGCTCTCAGTGTGTCACTCCACTCGGCTCTGTTCGGTTGAAGACGCATGCTATCCAAAAGGCCAACGGATGCTGTTCTAATTTCCAACGGATTATTGGGTATATTACTTATTCTAGCACGCTTCCCTCTTGACAGTTAATTTAAGTTATTATCAAACACAAATTATAATGGGTGTAAAATACAAGTATGTTCACTGGCAATTTAACTGGAAGTGTGTGGTTTCTAACCTCAATGCCGTTCAACAGGGGTCTGAATTCAGGACAGATAAAGGAACTCCCAGCATATGCAGCATCAATGTGCATCCAGATTTTCTCTGCATTACCTGAGACAAAAATACAAATGTGTAGAACCAGTAGTACAGAAACATACAAAGCTGGTCCTGAGACATGGCTGTACAGTAGATTCCTATGTCTTTATCAGTCTACAACCACATGTCGGTGCTAATAGACAGCCTTTAGGAGTATGTTAATAATGCTTTGAGAATCATACTTACATATGGGCCCAAGTTCAGTAATGTGATCAAATGCACATGAGGGAGTGGTCCCAAGAGTAGCACAGAACTAAATGAAAGGACAAAAATCAACATGATATTCATAAGAATGTGTTTGTGGACTGTATTGGACTATTGGTTATTTCTGTTTGACTGTTGTCTTGGACAACATGTGGCATATTCTTTATAATAAGGGGAAAATGAATGTGTCTATTCTAAGTGCCAATCTGCCGCCTCAATGCTTGTACATGTAAATGGACGTGTGTTCTGACTTCCAAAGAAGGGGATGAGTGCGTTCTGTTCTGACGTAGAAGGGGATGAGTGCGTTCTGTTCTGACGTAGAAGGGGATGAGTGCGTTCTGTTCTGACGTAAAAGGGGATGAGTGTGTTCTGTTCTTACGTAGAAGGGGATGAGTCCTGCAGCCTTGTCTTCCTGTATCATTCTCCGGAGGGTCTCTCCCTGGACAGCATACTTGTCTGACTGCTCCGTCGGAATCTTCTTCATCCTCACTCCGGCAATCATACCTGCTCGTTCCACCGAGCAATGAGCCTGTTCAAAGAGAATAGAGTAGAGTTAACACAAGTGACTTCAAGATAGCCAACTGTCACAACCCAAACAGAGCAGATGATAAACATGTAGGTCACTTCAAGATGGTGAACAACGTCCAACCAAAGAGAGTAGAGCTCCCAAGATAGCCAAAGAAAGACAGTGATTTTGGTGACTTAAAAGACAGCCAACATTGTCTCGGCCACCAGACTTAACCTATTAGCATGATCTGGCTTATTTTAAACCAATCTATCTCGGCATATAGTACTGTACATTCACCCAAAGATGAAATAATGTTTGTAGTCCGTCCATCAAGTAAGACGTTAAAGGACCAGTTGTACTGTGTGTAACGTCACTCCTGGAGAAAAGGGCTGTTATCCTCTTCCCCATAAAGGCCAGTGTTGTCCTCGGGGCAAAGCCTTAACCTAATCCCATGCTGCTCAGGTCAACAGATCAGAGCTAGCATGACTGTGCTGCCTGACAAACTGTTAAGGGATTTTAATGAAAAAAATGACTAAATTATGTATACATTTAAATCAGAACTATAACTAAACAGAATACTCCTATGTTACTGTATGGATGTCTGAATCTTATTATAATCATTAATACTGAATGTAATGTGTGTAGTTTTCGTCAAGAATTAGTACAAGGACTTTCTGTTCCTTGTTAGAAACGAATGGAGCTATCGTCAGAGGTATATAAACCAATGTACATTGTATTATGACCAGAGCTCTCGAAAATAAACGCTACTGATTAATTATGAGACTGGTCTCTGTCCATTTTATGCAAATAAGTATCTTACAAATTCTTAGAAACGGACAGAATGTTTTAATTGAACATATAGGAAATTAATTCCTCCAACACAAACAGACCCATATCACGAGAAAGTTTTACCAAGAAAAACTTACAAAAGGACTAATTCAAGGCAAAAAGGAGTTGGAGCACACAAGATTGATTTATTTTAGCTCACTTTAATCCATTGTAGAGGATGCAAACAGGTGACTGTCGTTTCAACGTCAAGCTGAAGTCTTCCTCAGAGTGACCTAACCATTGCACTTACCTCCTATTTATAGCCTAGTGGCCCATTGAAACACAAGTGCTAGAGGCATTACTACAGATCCGGGTTCATTCCCGGGCTGTGCCACAACCAGCCGTGGCCGGTAGTCCCATAGACCGGCACACAATTGGCCCAGCATCGTCTGGGTTAGCGGAGGTTTTGGCTGATGGGGATTTAATTGGTTCATCGCATTCTAGTGACTCCTTGTGGTGGGCCGGTTTCCTGCGGGCTGACCCCGATACCCAGCTGAACGGTGTGACACTTAGCATTCAGGCCAAAGTGTTCTTTACTTCTGTAAAAAAAATAAACGAATTACATTTGCAAACATTTCTAAAAACCTGTTTTCGCTTTGTCATTATGGGGTGTAGATGTTTAGATTTATGAGGGAAAACATTTATTTAATCCATTTTAGATTAAGGCTGTAACTTAACAAAATGTGGAAAAAGTGAAGGGGTCTGAATACTTTCCGAATGCACTGTATATTATATTAAACAATAGAAAGAGGAACTAATACCCAAAACTATAAAGCGAAAAAAAAAACATTTGTTTATTATATATACATATATATATATATATATATATATATATACTTAATTATTTTTTAAATTATTCCCTCTATCTATTGGTAAATAAGTTTTAAAAAATCGAATCAAATTTATTTGTCACATACACATCGTTAGCAGATGTTAATGCAAGTGTAGCGAAATGCTTGTGCTTCTAGTTCCGACAATGCAGTAATAACCAACGAGTAATCTAACCTAACAATTCCAAAACTACTGCCTTATACACACAAGTGTAAAGGGATAAAGAATATGTACATAAAGATATGAATGAGTGGTACAGAACAGCATAGGCAAGATGCAGTAGATGCTATAGAGTACAGTATATACTGTACTGCAAAACGCACCTGCATTACGGCGGGACTGATTGGGTTAAAGTGCTCTATAGTGCTCATCTGGTTTTGTGACCTGACCTGTTCAGGGTAGGAGTAGGATTAATAAGAGCAAGAGTAGAAACCTGACCTGGTCGGAGGAGTAGGCCACCAGTTTGGAGTTAATGCCAGTCTCTGGACGTTGTGGGTCACTGGCCAGGATCATTCTGACCGCCCTGCAGCGGGCAGCTAGGAGAGCCACAAGAGTTGCCTCACTGGCCGTACCCTACAGAAAGACAGACGAATGTAAGTGGGGTGAGTTTCTATGACTTCAGTCAAACCAGTAGGCCTTGCAACATGTACATCCTCTATGGTCTTAGGCAGGTCCCACGTTCTATAAAAAACAGACTTCACATGTCAAATTTGCTCCACATAAACCTGATGGTTTTCAAATAGCTCTTGTTCTTTGCGGAGGCTAGTCATATGCACATTCACTTAACCAAAAAAGCAGTTAAGAAAATAACTAAAAAAAACAAGAGATAAAAGTAACAAATAATTAAAGAGCAGCAGTAAAATAACAATTGTGCGGGGGCACTGGTGTCAAGATAATTGAGGCAATATGTACATGTAAGTAAAGTTATTAAAGTGACTATGCATAGATGATAAGAGAGTACTGGAAATAGTCTGGGTAGCCATTTGATTAGATGTTCAGGAGTCTTATGGCTTGGGGGTAGAAGCTGTTTAGAAGCCTCTTGGACCTAGACTTGGCGCACTGGTACCACTTGCCGTGCGGTAGCAGAGAGAAAATTCTATGACTAGGGTGGCTGAAGTCTTGGACAATTTTTAACCCCAAAACCTGCTATATAGGTCCTGGATGGCAGGAAGCTTGGCCCCGGTGATGTACTGGGCCGTACGCAATACCCTCTATAGTGCCTTGCGGTCAGAGGCCGACCAGTTGCCATACCAGGCAGTGATACAACCCGTCAGGATGCTCTCAATGGTGCAGCTGTAAAACCTTTTGAGGATCTGAGGACCCATGCCAAAGGGGGAGGTGGCCTCCATCATTTTTCCATTCAAGAATGATGGAGGCTACTGTGTTCTTGCGGACCTTCAATGCTGCAGATATTTCTGTACCCTTCCCCAGATCTGTGCCTCGACACTATCCTGTCTAGGAGCTCTACAGACAATTCTTTCGACCTCATGGCTTGGATATGCACTGTCAACTGTTTTGTTTCTTCTTCCTTCTAAAACTTGTTTTCACTTTGTCATGATAGGGTATTGTGTGTAGATTGATGAGAAACATATTCAATTTAATGCATTTTAGAATAAGGCTGTAACGTAATAAAATGTGGAAAAAGTGAAGGGGTCTGAATACATTTCGAATGCACTGCACTTTAATTACCTCATACCCCTGCACATCCACTAGGTACTGGTAGTCCTTGTATATAGACAAGTTATCATTACTCATTATGTATCTATTATGACATGTTTAACTTTTCCATTATTTCTCTATTTTCTTTCTCTCTGCTTTGTTGGGAAGGGCCCGTAAGTAAGCATTTCAGTAGTCCACACCTGTTGTTTAGGATGCATGTGATTTGATTTTTCAGTATAATAATTTCACTCACAATCATAAATGCAAATCTCACTCATTAGCTTCTGTTTGATAAAACTGCTCTCATACTCTTTCAAATGCTCATCTGAACATGATGCATCAGGTGAGATGGCAATTTGTCACAGCTCTCATAAGGCTAGCAACAAGTGAGAGGAGGCCTACTTTTTGCCATAGTGAAGCGCACTTAAAACCCCAGCCACAAACAAAACACCCCTAGGATGAGCAATGATCCTCGATGGATTCAATAGAGGGCCATTAAATTATCTGTCAGCCTTCTCTCTCATGCCTAAGCCACCTCTCCTATCTCATCCCTGGCTGAGACAGTCACCTCAGCTGCACTGCTGTATCCACAACAATTAATGAACACTTTACCACACGAAATAAGTACCCACAACCCCAAAACACACACGCCCATCTTTGACTGACATATTAAAAGGCAATTTCCTGCTGTTTATCTGGTGTTGTGAGGCAAACAATAACCAAAACATATATGACAGACAAATTGCTGGCAGTGACAGAATCATGAGTAGTCAATTGCTTTTCCTATTTTTCTAACATCTGCATTGTTTTAGAAGGCAAAGTGGCAGGGGCTGTAAATCCGGTTTTGACCCTACTGTGAATACCATGTGTTCTGTACAAATATTAGATTTATATTGTTCTTCGATATTCTTACTTGAAATACGACTACGACAAATATCCGACTACATTTTTCATTTAAATGAATTAATTGAGTTGTAAATGTATTTGAAAGTATGTTGTGGCAATGTAGCAATACAACTGTGGAAATAAAAGCAATGCATCGTCTTACCCCAAAGAAATGGTGGGTAGTTTTACCATACCTGGATGACGCCTCCTCCTTGTCCGTGTGTCCCGGCGATGAAGTCTTCTGGCAGCTTGAGCATCTTCCCCAGCCAGTCCATCATGACTGTCTCCAGCTCTGTACAAGCTGGGCTGGCAGCCTACAGTAACGTGGGGTTAGAGACAGGGTCAACACACAGCTCTGTACACGCCGGGCTGGCAGGTTTCCACACCATTTGGACAAGGACCGATATTAGCATTTTTCACATCAATGAATTGAATTTGTGCCACAAATGCTAAAACGTTAATATTTGGAAACAGTGCTATGGAATCTTAACCAAAACATGGATTGCTGTCATACCTTGTCCATAAACTGCTTACAGGGTAAAAGGAAGCCAACATGTAATTTTGTAATGTGGGTGAACTATCCCTTTGTCTTAAAATGTTGATACTGTTCAAATCACATTCAAAAGAAAAAGAGAGGATGACAGAAACAGATGACAAGGTCATACATACCCAGGAGAATCCGATGCAACCAATAGCTCCAGACAGCATGTCTGCCAGCATGGCCGGGAAGGAGTTCGCCGTGGGGAAGTAGGCATAGAAGTACGGGCTGTGCCAGTGGGTCACCTAAACACAGAGGAAGAGTCGTGTCAGGTAGCCTAGAGGTCAGTCTGGTTCGAATCCTAGGTGTAACCTGACAGAGTAAATCTGAGGTTTGCTAGTATCAAAATCCTGCTAAATACCATGCCTTGCCATGGTGCCACTGAGCCCTTGATCAAGGCACTTAACCCCTAAAGTGCTCTAGCCCTTGAGCATGGCAGTTAAACTGTTCCAGGCTGAATTCCAGTCTTGTGCGTGTTTGGGGCACCAAGCTAGAGGCTGCCAGTGTCCCTGTCTGTCTCCCTTACATGCTTTCGCATGGTGAGTCATTCATTAGACTAACCGGGCTTATTCAACACTGTTAAAAGCAGAGGTGGTAAAGAAAAAAATGTTTTAGAGGGTCAGATTGACAATGGAAAAACAGCTTTCATGTTACAGCTAAGGAAAGCGTTTGGGTTGGGAGTAGATAGATTGAAACTGGTTTGTTTCTCTGGTGGTGAGATTATTGATGTGAGGTTAGCCATTTATTTAAAGTCTTTCAACTTTGCCATGTGAAAGGCCACAGAATGCAGGGAATTCTACAACCATTTGCAAAAACAACTACATGGCTGATACGTGTCATATACAGTTAATGTGAGCTTTCGTGAACTGATTTCTCAGTACAACGGAACACTGTCTCGTTAACAAAACGTTCAACACTGAAACTCCTTACTGTACATCTTCTGAATGATCACTAAACAACAGTCAACAGACCAGAAGTTGATACAGATATTGTGATAATGCCTCCCCCATAACTTAGCGGTTAGTGACTGTGTGCATTGAGTGTTGTGTATGTTCTCATGATCTCATGTTCAATGCAGCCGGAAGCCACTGGGTAAACAGCCCATTGGTGTCATCAATGCATTCATATTTAATGGTTAACTTTTCACTGATGAAATCTGGGAGAAAGCGGATCTCCAATAACAGAGTACCTGACCTATAGCAAGTTATGAATACCTTATGTATGCCACCTTCAAGTAAAGTTTTACCATTATGTTACAGCTGTAATCAGCCTTCAATCAATAGTCACCTCATCTATAATAATATAATCATCTTGGCCGCCTACCCCAGGCATGATGACCCTCTCAACGTCTTTGACCACGTCCTCGTAGGTGTCAGGCTCCTCTGGGGCCTCCTCAGGGATGAGGGACCGCAGGTACCCAGGCTCCACGTCGGGGTACACCGTCCTCTGCTCTATGTTCTCCAGGTAATCTGCTATCAGGTCTACCATCTCCTTCCCTCTCCTCCGGAACTCTGTAGCGTCCATTGTACAACTGGAACAGACAAATATCCCACTTCATCGTCCCAACCTTCAATAACAGTCCTACAAACGTAATACTGATTGCACGCACACACACGATTTAGCAAGCCACATTATGACAACGACACCTTGCTTCCAGACAAACTAAACACCTTCTTCGCCCTGCTTTGAGGAAATCAACACTGAGCTGCCGACGTGGGCCCCTGCCACTCACGAAGACTTTGTGCTCCCGATCTCCGTGGCTTATGTGAGTACACAGAACCCAAACCAGCCATTGTGCTTAGCTTGTTGTTAATCCACCTGGCGTGTCAGATTTCAATAAAGCTTTTCGGCGAAAGCATACCAAGCATTTATGTAAGGACATCTCTCTCTCAGTAGGCAAAATATTACAAACAGCTAGCAGCCAAGTAGATTGGTCACGAAAGTCAGAAAAGCAATAAATTAAATCACTGACATTTGATGATCTTCGGATGTTTGCACTCACAAGACTCCCAGTTACACAATAAATGTTGCTTTTGTTCCATAAAGATTATTTTTATATCCAAAATACCTCCATTTGGTTGGCGCGTTATATTCAGAAATCCACAGGCTCGAGCGGTCACGACATCACAGACGAAAATTCCAAATAGTATCCGTAATGTTCGTAGAAACATTACAAACGTTTTTTTATAATCAATCCTCAGGTTGATTTTACAATATATAATCGATAATATATCAACCGGGAATGTAGCTTATTCTATAGGAGAGAGAGAGAAAATGGCTGCTACAAGCTGTTGCGCATACAAAACGCTGCTGGCACCCAGCCATACAATGTGTGATCTTTCTCGCTGATTTTTCAAAATAAAAGCCTGCAACTACGTCTAAAGACTGTTCACACCATGGGGAAGCCATAGGAAAGGGAATCTGGTTGATATCCCTTTAAATGGAGCAAAGGCAGGCTATGGAACTTTCAAAATAGAGGCCACTTCCTGGTTGGATTTTCCTCAGGTTCTCACCTGCAATATCAGTTCTGTTATACTCACAGACAATATTTTGACCGTTTTGGAAACTTTAGAGTGTTTTCTAGCCTAATCTGACAATTATATGCATATTCTAGATTCTAGACCTGAGAAATAGGCCGTTTAATTTGGGTATGTTTTTTATCCAAACATCAGAATACTGCCCCCTACACTCAAGAGGTTCATTTACGGCAATTTAGCTAGTTAGTTTGCACTTGCTAGCTAATTTGTCCTATTTAGCTAGCTTGCTGTTGCTAGCTAATTTGTCCTGGGACATAATCATTGAGTTGTTATTTTACCTGAAATGCACAAGAACCTCTACTCCGACAAAAAAACGGCCAATCGAATCGTTTCGAGTCATCTCTTCTCCTTCCAGGCTTTTTCATCGTTTAACTTATAATGGTGATCGCATCTAAACTTTAATTTTATTACCACAACTACCCGCAAAACAGTTCGTATTTCAGTCACCCACGTGGGTATAACCAATGAGGGGATGGCACGTGGGTACCTGCTTCTATAAACCAATGAGGAGATGGGAGATGCATGACTTCAGAAATAGGAATGAGTTCTATTTTAGCCCTTGGTGTCGGAGACGCTCGTTGGCGCGCTAGCAGTGTGGGTGCAATAATTGAATAATATGGATTTCTACATTTAATTTGCGACGCTCGCGCACGCGACGTGTCCGGTCTGGTCAGCATGTAAAATATAACTCAGTTCTATTTCTGACGCAGATCGTGCTGCAAGTCCTGCCTCTCCCATCTCATTCATCATTGGTTTATAGAAGCAGGTATCCACGTGCCATCTCCTCATTGGTTATACCCACGTGGGTGATTGAAAGGCGAACTTTGTTGCCGGTTGTGGTGGTAATACAATGAATGTTTAGATGCGGTCACCATATAAGTTCAAAGATGATAAAGCCTGGAATAAGAGCGATGACTAGAAACGATTCGGTTGGCCGTTTTATGTGTGGATTCGTTGTCGGAGTGCATTTCAGGTAAAATAACAACTCAATGTTTCTATCCCAGGACAAATTAGCTAGCAACAGCAAGCTAGCTAAATAGGACAAATTAACGTTAGCTAGCAAGTGCAAGCTAACTAGCTAAATTGTCATACATGTTTAATGCTTTTTGACCTGTCCCCAAATGAATGTAATTGGTTCAGAGTTTGTTTTGATATTTTAACCTGCGTGTCGTGATCGCGTTTGGTGTAGGGGGACAACATACATGTATGCACGATGGCGCACGCGCATTCGGTTTGGATTCCGTAGAGTCCTTGGCAACGCAGATGCTCGTTGGCACGTGCAAGAAGTGTGGGTGCAATAATTGAATATTAGATTTCTAAATTGATTTTACAACGAGAGCGGTGTATAGACATTTAAGTGTTTTAACCCTCGCAAGGCTGCCGGCCCAGATGGCATCCCAAGCCATGTCCTCAGAGTATGTGCAGACCAGCTGGCTAGAGTGTTTACGGACATATTCAATCTCTAACTATCCCAGTCTGTTGTCCCCACTTGCTTCAAGATGTCCACCATTGTCCCTGTACCCAAGAAAGTGAAGGTAACTGAACTAAATTACTATTGCCCTGTAGCACTCACTTCTGTAATCATTAAATTGTTTTGAACGGCTAGTTAAGGACCATATCACCTGCATCTTACCTGACAACCTAAAACCAATTTGCATACCTCCCCAACAGATCCACAGCTGACGCAATCGCCATTGCACTGCACATCGCCCTATCCCACCTGTACAAGAGGAATACCTATGTAAGAATGCTGTTCATTGACTACAGCTCAGCCTTCAACACAGTAATGCCCTCCAAGCTCATCAATAAGCTCAGGGCCCTGGGTCTGAACCCCGCCCTGTAGAAATTGAAGCAAATTGTATTTGATTCATTCTTGTTACATATATTTTAGGACAGTCAAAGTGAAAAGGTGTTCTTATTATATAATGAAACTGATTTCTGTGAAAAATCATTCAAACTTCAAAGAGAAGTTCATTTATGTAATGCTCCCTGTTAGTGTTTTTTAGGTCAGTGTGTTATGAGTGACAATGTAGGCTTTCTGAGTGAGAATTGTTGCCAGTTATGGTTGAACAAGCTTATTTTGAAACATTATGTGTTTTGAGTGAGTTTAACTGTTAGGCCAAGATGCATGTTGGTAATGCAGACTGTGAAGAGTTTTGAAAAGGACTTCATTATTGACCGATCCTGTTGGATCACCCAACTTCTGTTGAGCTTCAACTGATGGAGAGACAGCTTAACATTTTCCTGCAAAATGTCTTGATAAACTTGGGAATTCATTTCTGTTGATAGCGAGCTGTCCAGGCACTGAGGCAGCAAAGCAGCCCCAAACCATGATGCTCTCTCCACCATACTTTACAGTTGGGATGAGGTTTTGATGTTGGTGTGCTGTACCTTTTTACCTCCACAAATAGTGTTGTGTTCCTTCCAAACAACTCAACTTTAGTTTAATCTGTCCACAGAATATTTTGCCAGAAGTGCTGTGGAACATACAGGTGCTCTTTTGCAAACTTCAGACATGCAGCAATGTTTTTTTGGATAGCAGTGGCTTCTTCTGTGAGGTCCTCCCATGAACACCATTCTTCTTTAGTGTTTTACGTATAGTAGACTCGTCAGAGATATTAGCATGTCCCAAGTCTTTAGCTGATACTCTAGGATTCTTCTTAACCTCATTGAGCATTCTGCACTGTTCTCTCGTAGTCCTCTTTGCAGGACGACCACTCCTAGGGAGAGTAGCAACAGTGCTGTACCTTCTCCATTTACAGGCAATTTGTCTTACCGTGGACTGATGAACATCAAGGCTTTGCGATACTTTTGTAACCCTTTCCAGCTTTATGCAAGTCAACAATTCTTAATCTTAGGTCTTCTGAGATCTCTTTTCACATCAGGCAATGCTTCTTGTGAATAGCAAACTCTGATTTTGTAAAAACCGCTCTCACCAAAATATCCAATCTTGTTTCATTGATTAGACTCCAGGTTAGCTGACTCGACTCCAATTAGCTTTTGGAAAGTCATTAGCCTAGGGGTTCACATACTTTTCCAACCTACACAGTGAATGTTTAAATGTTATATTCAATATAGACAACAAAAATACAATTTGTGTGTTATTAGTTTAAGCAGACTGTCTATGGTTGTGACTTAGATGAAGATCACTTTTTAAAACTAATTTGTGCAGAAATCCAGGTAATTCCAAAGGGTTCACATACTTTTTCTTGCCACTCTATATCTGCTGCACTAAATGTTTTATATAGACTACCTTTCAAAAGGTTGCAGGTCACTTAATGTCCTTGTTTTTGAAAGAAAAGCACTTTTTGTCCATTTAAAATAACAAATTGATCAGAAATACAGTCTAGACATTGTTATTGTTGTAAATGACTATTGTAGCTAGAAACAGCAGATTTTTAATGGAATTTCAGAGGCTTATCAGCAACCATCACTCCTGTGTTCCAAGGGCACGTCGTGTTAGGGAATCCAAGTTTATCATTTTAAAAGGCTAATTGATCATTAGAAAACCCTTTTGCAATTATGTTAGCACAGCTGAAAACTGTTCTGATTACTGATTAAAGAAGCAATACAACTGGCCTTCTTTAAACTAGTTGAGTATCTGGAGCATCAGCATGGGTTCGATTACAGGCTCAAAATGGACAGAAAAAAAAATAGCTCGTCAGTCTATTCTTGTTCTGAGAAATGAAGGCTATTCAATGCGAGAAATTGCCAAGAAACTGAACATTTCATAATGCTGTGTACTACTCCCTTCACAGAACAGCGCAAACTGGCTCAAACCAGAATAAAAAGAGTGGGAGGCCCCAGTGCACAACTGAGCAAGAGGACAAGTACATTAGTGTGTCTAGTTTGAGAAACAGACGCCTCACGAGTCCTCAACTGGCAGCTTCATTAAATAGTACCCGCAAAACACCAGTCTCAACGTCAAAAGTGAAGAGGCGACTCCGGGATGCTGGCCTCCTAGGCAGAGTTGCAAAGAAAAAGCCATCTCAGATGGCCAATAAAAATAAAAGATTAATGGGCAAAAGAACACAGACAGACACTGGACAGAAGAACTCTGATCATAATGACTAATCATAGATCAGCACTCCTACTCTGAGAAATTTGCTACAGCCCCTGGTGTGCATGTATTCTGAAGCCCGGTGGAGACCTGCAGTCCTGATAAACCCGAAGAATAATAGAGAGGTGGGTGGTTGGCGGTGGGTGTACTCACGTTGTCTAGCACAGCCGTGGTCGGGTCCTCCTCTCTTTCAGTCTTCACACACCGCAGCAGTGAGTGGTGTACATCAGGAGCGGCGAGCACGGCTCTTTTATCTGCCCAGTGGCCCCCACAGCCAGCCAATGGGAGTGTGGCTCCGGGCCAAGGCAGTGTGCACAGGCAGGAAGGGCCGATTTCACAAGGAGTTAATGAGATCCAAATCACTTTCCACACAGTCTGATTGACAGAGGCTTAGCACACAGCTACCTGTTGAATGGCACTATTATAACTACTATTGTTAACCTATATTACTGTTAGTATTACCACTTACCAGTAAAGCCTGATAATCTTGGGTTTTGGCAAGCAGCTAACTGACAAACATAATTTCAACAAATGCAGTATAACTGTTTATTACAGACTTATAAACTACTAATTTTACATTTACAAACTACTTATAAACCTTGTTATAACTCATTTTAGGTATACATTTTTGGTTGATATTTGATTGAGGTTGGTTTATTGATTTAACTCTTAACTCAAATGTGAGAACTATGTTGACATTTATGCCTCCAGGGATAATATTTGAGACTCAACCCATTGTTAACAAGCTAAAAATAGTTCCAAAATACATATGGTTATGCATCCCCTGGATATACCAATGCTTAAAAACACAGATGTCAATCTGACGAAAGATCTTAAGCAAGATAAAATTATACATCTCAATTCTCATCTGCATAACCAGGATGTTGTTTTATCTACATCCTCTTATGGGGCCTGGATGATTGCTCCATTCTAATGCTGCTTTCATAACCAAGTGGCAAGGT